>NW_027107863.1:167783-177104 GCF_000696795.3 Halyomorpha halys | reverse complement strand
GGTTCAAACCTTATCTAGTTCCACCCATCCCTACAGCCCACCTAGATTGTTGAAACGGGAGTGGGTAAGAGACTTATTAAAATAAAAATGGACAATTAGAGTTCTGGCAATGGTCAGATTCTTCACTCAAGTTGAGTGTTTGCGACTTTAGCGCACTTGCTCAGCCTCCACTAGTTCATTACCAGTTATGCGGCGAGAGGGATGCGCTGGGATCTTATGAGCTCTGCTCTACCCCTACACGTGAGGGGATAGAGTGGGCTCTGGGATCCTCAGGTCGATTGTGTAAATATTGTATATATTATTTTATTTATTTATTTTTCATACAGATAGTTTGATTATGTTTATCTTGTTTATTCTTTTGTTTGTATATATTTTCAGAGTTTTTTTTTTTTTTTTTACTTTATTATGTATGAGATCATTCATCACTATTACCTATTATTGCCCACAGCTGCAATCTGTGGCAGATTGTAATATCTATCAATAAATAAATATATCAATAAAAAAAAAAGTTTTATATCGTACGTTTTGAGTCATTGCACGAAATCACCTTAAAATGTGTAAATTCGTGTATTATTCACAAAACATGCAATATAAAACTAGAGTCAATAGAACTTTCTTTTTATATTTTCAAATTTGTGTGGTGGTTAGACTTTTTCAAGCTAGTGGACAAATGATGCAATTTGCATGAAAACCTGGTAGATAACTTTGACCTTCACTCATTACACCATCGACCTGAAAAAACTAAATTTATTCCTTCATGATATATCTGTCAGTGATAGTCCTACGATACTCCAAGAAGCTGCAAAGAACCTTTGTATGTTTCTAACTTACAATAATTACTGATACATTTATTGAAATTTTATCATTTAAATTTTACCTGCAACACTTGCTGATTGAAGCAAAGCTTTATCTTTCGGAGTAAGTTCTAGATCATTCGATATAACTGGAATCAGAAAGGACATAGATGCTAATTCGAATGCAACTGAGGATGAAGCAGTGAAAGACAGCACCATTAATGCAATATTGAATATTCCAAAACCTAGAATTTGATGGAAATATTGAATTAGACAGAAGAAATAGATTACAAAGGTTGGTGAAAGTAAAGTAAACTTTGAAAATTATGTAATTTAGTAACCCCTCATTATTTCTATACTTAAGTAGAAGCAATAATTTAATTTAAAATAATTATGGTTTCTAATAAAGTAAAACAATTTATTTGGTATTTTATTCATGTAAGTATTCAGTCTCATAAGGTTCAAAAATTATTTCAACAATTCAATATGTTTTTAGTGACTATTGAGTCGCTAGTGTAGCATTTCCTCCATTGTGTGGAATGAGAGCTCCTCCAATGAGAGCTGTTAGGAGGTTAAAGGTATTTGTTGTTACATTTTATAATAAGTTTTATGTTTAATCTTATTTATTTATATTTTATTTCATTCATTCTTTCATTTAATCTCTTCTTTATTTTAATATTCTATCTATTCGGTGTAAATAAATTGTTTCTAATCTTTTTTGAAGTTTATTTTTAATTTAACATAGCACAAATATATACATTCATAAAAACATTTTATATCTAGATAATTAAATAAAAAGGTTTCTGGTAAAAAATCTGAACGAAGGTGGAATTTATAGGTTATGTAGAGCTATTTATAGGTTTTGTAGAGCTATTTATAGGTTTTGTAGAGCTATTTATAGGTTTTGTAGAGCTATTTATAGGTTATTTAGAGCTATTTATAGGTTATGTAGAGCTATTTATAGGTTATTCAGAGCTATTTATAGGTTATGTAGAGCTATTTATAGGTTATTTAGAGCTATTTATAGGTTATGTAGAGCTATTTATAGGTTATGTAGAGCCATTTATATGAATTTTCATCATCTACAATCTACTTTGCTGATATTTAAGTTTCCTTTATATTTCGTTTATGTTTACTTTTAAAATGTAAATATAGTAAATCGAATTTAATAGCAAATTTTTTATTACTGACGCTTTTAGGTCGTTAAAAATAATCCTTCAAACTGTCCTGTTTTATCTAGACATCCCTGACTTAAAGAAATTTTTTTTATAAAAAAAAAAAACTATTTTCAAGCATATGACGTTGATATTCAAAGAAAATCGGGCAGAGAATTGAAGATTTCTCTTTTAAGTGCTGGGATGGGTGGCTTGGCTTGGCTTGGCTTGCCTGGTACAAGTTGGCCTCGTGTAGCATTGTTCTTTGTTTAGTTGTAACTAAGAACTGTTAGGAGGTTAAAGATGATTATTGTTACCTGTTATAATAAGTTTTATAATTAATAGTATTTATTTATATTTAATTTCATTCAATCTCCCTTTATTTTCTTGTTTTTCGTAATAAAAATAATATAATCCCAGTGCAAACCACTTGTACGTCCGCCATGCTTGCCTCTCTGAAAAACACTGACATGTGGATGGTCCGCTATTTGTTTACCGAGCATTTGTAAGTTAACGAACCGGTATTATAAATTTAAACAATTGCCCCTTGGCCAACTGAACCTATGTCACTTTAGACATATGGTTGCATATGTCCACATTCTCTTACAATTTTATAGAAAAAAAGGAACCCAATAAAAACGACTAGGTTCTGAGAAGGCCTTCTAACAGCCCTTTCAAGCCCTTAGTATCCTGTATCAATAGCAAGGGCTGACACTTAGGCAGGTAGATGCTGTCATCTCACAATGGACTTGGATCAGTCTAACTATTTTATATTTAACACATGAAAGTTAGTTCTCACAAGTTCATGACATCCCCAACTCTTCCCCAATTTCTTGGAAGCCTGACACCCTACTTCTAGTCACGCCTTTTTCCCCCTCCCAGATATTTACTTCTAATTTCATAGGCTCTCTAGGCCCGGCCTTGTCTCCTAAAATTATCTGATTGGTCCAAACCCCTTCGACTATTTCACTATTCTTCCTACCCCCTCTTCTCAAGTGTTCATATATATTTCCTAGCACTATATAGCTAAAGTAGACTGTAAAAGTAAGAGTGACATGTAGTTCTTGTAAATATGTTAGAATAAACTCATTTTAGTCTTCACTGATTTTTGTGTTATTTAATTTGTACAAGCCTCCGATTCGTGGCGACCAACATGTGGATCCGCCTTTAGTGTTTTCAGAGAGGCAAGCATGGCGGATGTACAAGTAGTTTCAGCCATTGCACTGGGATTATATTATTTTTATTACAAAAAAAATGAAAATGAAAGGAGATTAAATATAAATAAATAAGATTTAATATAAAACTTATTATAAAAAGTAACAACAAACACTTTTAACCTCCTAACAGCTCACAGTTACAACTAAACAAATAATGGTGGAGATGTTACTCGAGCGCTCTTACGAACCCCCTTCGGTCTGTGTCCAAAAACCGACTCTCTACGGATCGGAGCTTAGGCCAACATATAGAGGCCCCTTTAAAATGGAGATATGGTAGAAAATACTGAATGAAAAAGAAGTGGGGGGATGGGAATACAGCGGAAAATGGGGACTGGCTTTTCTAAGTTTCCAGAAAATAATTAAGAAAGCCTCTACTAAAAAAAGTTAATTTCCTTTACTCTGAGTGTACTGCTTTCAGGACTAATCTTGAAGCAATTTATAAATAATTTTTCCTCTAAACTATTTAAATTAAAAAAAACTCACCACTTTCTGTTAATGCTGTTTCTAAATCTGCTTCACCATCGGTGTTATGTAATTCTGAAACAAAAAAAATACTCTTTAAAACGTTTATTAATATACACATTTAGCCAAGTCTCTGTGGTATTTTAACTAAAAACTTATGAATAATAAAACTTTAAAGAAAATACGTTAGATAACTTAAAAACAATGACTTCTTCCTGTCAATAGTTTGAAATTACAACAAAGTATTTATATTTTAAGAAACAAATCAATGTTAACAAAATGTGGTATAGCCCTAATCCCTCAAATACTAACCAACTGAGCTCTTTCTTGTGTAGCCAGTCGTACATAGTTGCTAATAGCTCTCCAATTATAGCCTTTTAACAAAGTGAATAATTATTCTGGAGAGCTAATTTCAAAGTATTCTAATTTCACTATACTTACAAAAAGGAAAAAAGAAAAAAAACATAAGTGGAAAATAACAGGGATATAAAATTAAAATTAAGATATAATAAGAAAAATTAAAGGTTGTAAATAGTAAATGAAAAGAGTAATAGTAACAGATAGATAAGAGAAGAAATATTAAAGAAAGTACAAATAAAGAGATGAAAAAAGAAAAAAAAAATTTAAATCAAATGATGAGACAGAATGCATACCTGTTTTGACGGCAGTCAAAGACAGAGTGACAGTTTGTATTGGGAGGAGTGGGGATGGCAGTTAATAACCAAAATAATTTTAAAGTAAACATTGTAAAAAAGTATTTAAATTAGGTGAACAATAAATGGTAATATACATAATAGAGGGGGTGAAGAGATATTAATAAAAAAAAAATAATAAAAAAAAATAAATAAATAAATAAATTATTAAAGTATAAAGTAGTGAGATACAACGTGTGTAAATGATTAAGAAACACAGTATACCAAATGAGAGGGGATACAGAAAAGTATAAAATATAATAGAAAATTAATAATAAAGTAATTAATATATGTACACATAAGAAGGTAACACGTGAATATAAATTAAAAGATTAGATAAATGAATATAAATGAAACAGGAAGGATAGTAAATATAAAAATATTTAAAGAATAATGTGAGAATTTAGAGA
The DNA here is from genome assembly GCF_000696795.3 of Halyomorpha halys. Taxonomy (NCBI): domain Eukaryota; kingdom Metazoa; phylum Arthropoda; class Insecta; order Hemiptera; family Pentatomidae; genus Halyomorpha; species Halyomorpha halys. The sequence goes on along the minus strand of NW_027107863.1, from coordinate 172,375 downwards.
AACAAGAATGAAAGATATGACAAGAAAGTGGGCTTTTGAAATGCAGAAAAAAGTGAAAAGAAGTATTGTGTGGGTTTTATTATGTTCAAAATGTGTGGATATGTAAGGGAGATGCAGTCTTTATCAATTTTATGATTGACGGAATTCTCAGTTAAATTTATGTAAATGGACTCCGAGATGAGACGTTAGGTGTGGTTGGGGACAGTGGCAAGAATGGAAGTATTGTCGAAATTAAAATTATGATTCAGGTTTAATGCGTGTTCTGATAATTTAGATGCAAGTGGATTACAGGAGGAACCTATACCTTTCAGATTTTTCTAGGATGCCATAATGCTCCAAAATCCACGCCATGCATAACATACCACCGCCTGAGAGATCGGTTTATAAACTTCTATTTCGCTTGTGTATGTGATGACTTGCCACCAAATTATGCCAAATGGAGTTCAAAGCAAATTCAGCCTGACTGGCCCTTTCTTAAAAGTGGCACCCCAATATCAACTTTGAATTAATTATTATACCGAGATATTTATACTCATTTACTACTTCAACTGGATTTCTTCCCAAGCTCCACCTCACAAATGGACAGCCAACCTCCATTGAAAAAAACTTTTAATATAAGTTTTTTTTTATATAATAATAGTTTTTTAGAGATTACAAAGATTACAATAAAATTGTCTGATACACTAACGTGTACAAGTAGGATTTTTTCTCGTTATATAGTTCCAGAAAGATAAATTAGCTTAACTTGGTAAGTCAAAGTGTGAATTGAACCTTCAGGGATTTATTCTTTCGTAAGGATCTGTAGGATTCATAAGTTCCTGTAGGACTTACCATTCCTTTCACGACCTTAAGCAGGTTCCTTGCCGAGTCGAATTTTCTTCCTGCAAGGACTTACAGCTAGTTTTCTGTATATAAGATCTACCTTTTATCATAAAGGGGTGTTATAGGCGTAGTTTAAGGTGGAAGAAGGGGTGTGAAATGCATACTATGTTTCAGTATAAGGTGCATTCCAGAGAATATTTAACATTTATTATTCACGATGAATGGAATATGGTCCGGGTGCGGTAAAAAAAAACTCAAATAATAGAATTATACTATTTTATTGAGCCAACGTTTCGCCCCACGTTGCAGGGCTTCGTCAGGGCTAAAAAAGATACAAACACATAGTTACAAAAGGAAAGAAAAGAGAAAAAAACATAAGTGTAAAATAACAGGGGTATAAAATGTAAAAAAGTAAGGTATAATAAGAAAAATTAAAGGTTGTAAATAGTAAATTAAAAGGGTAAAGTAACAGATAGATAAGAGAAGGAATATTAAAGAAAGTACGAATAAAGAGATGTAAAAAGAAAAAAAAATACAAATCAAATGATGAGACAGTATGCATACCTGTTTTGACGGCAGTCTAAAACAAAGTGACCGTTGGTATTGGGAGGAGTGGGGACGGCAGTTATGCCACAATAACGAAAATAATTTGTAAAGTAAACATAGTAAAAAAGTATTTAAATTAGGTGAACAATAAATGGTAATATACATAATAGGGGGAGAAGAAATATTAAAAAAAAAAACAGATAGAAAAACAAAGGAAAAGTAAAGTATAAAATAATGGGATAGAATGTGTGTAAGTAATTAAGAAACAAAATATACCAAATGAGCGGGGATACAGAAAAGTGTAAAATATAATAGAAAATTAATAATAAAGTAATTAATATAAGTACACTTAAGAAGATAACACATGAATATAAATTAAATGATAGATACATGAATATAAATGAAACAGGAAGGATAGTGAATATAAAAATAAAAATAAATAAGTAAATTAAATAAAAAAATAAAAAATGTGAGAATTTAGAAAAACAAGAATAAAAGATATGACAAGAAAATGGGCTTCTGAAATGCAGAAAAAAGGTGAAAAAAAAGTATTATGTGGATTTTATTATGTTCAAAATGTTTCGATATGTAAGGGAGATCCAGTCTTTATCAACTTTATGATTGACAGACTGAACGTGGGACGAAACGTTGGCTCAATAAAATAGTATAATTCTACTATTTGAGTTTTTTTTTTTTACCGCACCCGGACCATATTCCATTCATCTATACACACGGTCAATCAATAATCTTCCAATTTATTATTCACCATTGTAAAAAAGTAATCGAGACCCTATTCTTCATTAAAGTGATAAGTTTTCGATTTTTTTCGGCTTACTACTTATGTTCAAGGGTATACTATAATGAAAAAAATATGACAGTTTAAAGAATAAATATTGAATTGAATATTTTCCTCAAAAATTCAAAAAATCCTGAACTGCGGTTAATTATCACCGTTACATTCAGAGATATAATACCAATATTGCATATTACGATCGGGGACAGCAATAAAATTATATTAAAATCTAATATAGATATATTCTAATTTACAAGAAGTGTGTTAAAGATACAATATATTTAATATGGTTTACAATGAATTCTTCATTTAAATAGAATTATTGTAATACCTAATATATTTGTAGTACTGTCCTATATTATTCTCTCAGTATAACGTCTGTATTCTATTATGTTCATTTATCAAGAAAATAGATAGGTAAGAAAAGAAATTTAATTTAAAACAAAGAAAAAGTATTTGCAATTTAAAATAAAGAAAAATTGAAACTCAACGTGGTCACCGAGGATAAATAATGTTGATTAATAATAATACTGCTAATACGAAAGAAAAGAAACTACCCAAGGACACTATCAAATATTCAAGCTTAGCAATAGTACAAGAGCCCAAGAGAAGAAAAAAGGCAGTTATCACACCCAAATTTTTGATTACTTTAATGAAAACTATGTATAATTAATAGTCAAAATTTATGAGTCTGCCAAGTATAGATAGAGGGAATAAAAAATGGTGGCTGTTTCCAAACGATAAAAAAAATAATTTTTCATTCTTAGCTTTATATCATAAAAAGTAGCAACAACACAAGAAAACCTAAGAGATCGTCATTTAAAGAAGAGCAAATAAGCTAAAATATGAGCCCTAATAGAGTTATTTACATTAAATAGTTTTCGAGATATAGCTTTTTTAAAGCAACATTTCACAAAAATGTTGTATAGGATGTACTGAAAGATCAATAGTGAATTTATTTTGAAAATTCCATATCTCAAAAACCATTTGACGTAGAGATGTCTATTAGCACTCAAATTAAAGCTAGTTTAATGAGTTATAAAGTATTTTATCATGTTTATCTTTGTAGGAGTAATAGTTTAGATGAAATTTGCTAAAATAAATTGATTTATTGTTGTTCGGATATATTTTCATTTGCCAAATTTATATTCATATGTGAATATCATAAAAACTGCTACTCCTACGAAGTTAAGTGCCATAAACTACTTTATAGTAAGTTAAATTTCTTTTATTTTATTTGTGTTGGCAGACATATGTACGTCTTATAAATCTAGAGATATATTTTTTCAAAAATCCAACATCTTATACGAACAACTATAAATTAACATTTGTGAGTTTATTTTGTCATGATATCATAAAAACTACTACTCCTACAAAGATAAACATAATTAACTATTTTGTAGTAAATTTAAATAGCTTTAATTCGAGCGCTGGCAAACATCTGTACGTTTCTATTCTACCAATGGTTTGTGAAATGAAGTTTTTCATAAATCAAAATTATTGTCCGAACAAATGTAAATAAATATATTTTAGCAAATATCATGAAAACTACTATTCCTACGAAGGTAAAGGTCATAAACTTATTTATTGTCCATTAAACTAGCTTTAATTTGAGTGCTAAAAGACATCTGTACGTCTCATAGTTCCTGAGATATAGATTTCTCCAAATAAATTAGATAACTACTAATGGTTTAGAAGATTTTTAAGAAATTTTGCTTTTTAAAACGCTATATATCGAGAAATATTTAACGTAAATAACTCTATTAGGGCTCATATTTTAGCAAATTTACTCTTTACTCTATAAATGACATTCTCTTAGGCTCTCTTCTATTCTTTATGATATAGAGCCAAGAATGAAAAATTATTTTTTTAATCGTTTTGAAAAAGCCGCCATTTTTTATTCCCCTTACCAATACTTGGCAGACTCATCAGTTTTGCATAGTAATTATACATAGTTTTAGGGGTGTGATAACTGCCTTTTTTTCTTCCCGGCTCTAGTACTATTATGAAGGAACAATGAAAAACTGTAAGGCTTGAGGCACATGAAATTAGTCATCCATATTGAATATAGTCGCAGATAAAATTCCATTTCTTTGGGTTTTGGAGAAAAAAAATCTAGGGAGTGAGCAAGGGGGGTTATGACGCGATTTCACTGTAATGTACTAAGCCAATCTGTAATAGACTAAGAGGTTTTTATTTGCTGATTCATTTTCAGGTGGGAGAAAGGCTTTATAATAATTTATAAGTTATAATGAAAAAGGTTAGTTAAGGCCTCACGCATTTTTGGAGTGAGTAAACGTTGTTCCTATTAAATAAATCAAAAATTGTATCCTTTTTAGTCTCAACACTTTTTATTTCAACAGCCCAACGTTTCGGCCATTTCAACCATCCTTAAGGACATCTTAAATTATAAATTCTTCCTCCCATTAAA
>NW_027107863.1:166170-167428 GCF_000696795.3 Halyomorpha halys | reverse complement strand
TGGATAATTTTAAAATAAGAAGATTTAGATATTTATGATTTTAAATTAAAAAAATAGGTTTTTAACTTATAATTAATGACCTGGGCAGAATAGCCTGCAAAACAAATTTTAAATTTTAATGTGAGGAAGAATTTATAATTGAAGATGTCCTTGATGATGACTGAAATGGCCGAAAGGTTGGACTGCTGAAATAAAAAGTGTTGAGACTAAAAAGGATACAACTTTTGATTTATTTAATAAATAATTACCCGTCTCAAGAAATTAAAATAATATAATTAAAGTTGTTCATATTGTAATATCCTCTTTTAGGAGTAAATAGTAGTAAAAATTAATGGTTATTTTTAATCGTTTTGAAATAGCCACCATTTTTTATTCCCCCTACCTATACTTGGCAGACTCATCAGTTTTGAGTAGTAATTATACATAGTTTTAATAAAAGTAATCAAAAATTGGGATGAGATAACTACCTTTTTTCCTTCCCGGCTCTTGTACTATAGCTGTGTTCTTCGATGGGTCGTAACTATTGCGTTCGGTGACAATGGTAACACTAAAGTCAAAATATATTGTGCTGGGTTGGTGGTGATCACAGTTTCAGGCTGTCAGAATTATAGGAATTCTTAGACTGCACTAAAATGTTTCTAGAAAGTTTTGTCTTCTACAATCGCTTCAAAGTCAATGGTACACGGAATTTCTCCTGAGTCATTGCGAGCGATCGACCAAAATAGGCCTCAAGATGGCAGATCGACTTGTTGGCAATCCAACTACTTACGTAAGCTTATTATTATGCGATTACTGCTCAGTTTCTATGAGTCAAAGCACTATGATTTTTTCAAAGCAAAACTCATTTAATAAAGATTTTTTTTTTAATATTTATTTATTGCTATTTACAACTGTAGATTATAATATATTTAATAAATCTGATCTAAGTTAAATTGGAGTGTTACAGGCGTGTAGAGACACTACCCATTGGTAGCACTCTAATGACATTTTACATTAGATGGTCTCGTGGCCATCTTCTTTTCAGGCGCCTCGGATGATTGTCAGGAATGGAAGAGGAAGCAGGTTAGAAAATAGTGGGTTTGGGAGTTTATAATGGAAGGAATGATATCTGGTTCGGGCTAGATCGGTTACATAGGGAACATTAAGGTCTTTATGTATGATTTTATTTGTGACAAAGTAAGGATCATTGAGGATTTTACGAAGGATTTTGGATTGTAAGGATTGAATACGAGAGGAATTCGAAGGTTTAGTGGAGCCC
>NW_027107863.1:164161-165075 GCF_000696795.3 Halyomorpha halys | reverse complement strand
CTATATTGTAATAATTTTTCATTTAATTAAAATTTGTTTTGTTGTTTAAATCTCATAAAACTGATTTAATGATGGAATTAGTACCGAATTTAATTTTTTTTTAAATATAATCAATAGCTTATTGGAAGGATACCTATAAATTGTATTGAAACGAAGCTATACTATGTTTTTTTTCCCAAATTAAAATTGAAATAGCAAACTAAATAAATAAAGAAGTAAGATGAAAAAATTTTTTAATTCACTTATTGCCATTCCCTCATTTTCAAAAATTTCATTCAGGAGAAAAAACGCCGTTGTTCAATTTCAGGCGAGTTTTCAATATTGCTCGATTGAACTATCTTAAAGTCACCAATTCACGTTTTAATCAAATATTTCAAAAGTGATATACCACCACCACTCCCTGGAGGTCTTGGTATTATTGTATTTTGCATTTAAATGAATATAAAGAGGTTTTGAAAATAAAAATCAAATAAAATAAATAAAAGGGGTCTTGGTGGGGTGGGTCCGGCCGGTTTGGATTGCCTTTTTTTTTGTGTTATGATCTCTTGTGAGATTGTAACATGTCGTACATCGAACAACCTACTCGCTATAATTGTCTGTTTAACAGTCAGATAAGTACGGCTACCACGGAGGGCGGGAGTGGAGGGTTTCACGCTGTTTTCCAATTTCAAGCACTTTTTAAATATTTAATTCTCTAATAAATTAACTTCTAATAGATTCTGCTAGAATTATGGATTTAAAAAATGGAATTGAAATTTAAACATGTCATATCTTGAAGTCTCCTCTCCCCATTTTAAGCTAATATATCAAAAGTGATGTCGGGGTTGTCTGGTCTTAGGCAATTTCTCTAGCCTGATATACTCTTTACAGAAGGCCCACGACAAGGCGTATTCATTATAAGTTAGAAAGGAAGG
>NW_027107863.1:161437-163416 GCF_000696795.3 Halyomorpha halys | reverse complement strand
ATAAACTTATATACAATTGTACAGCTTCTTAGACGCTTGTAGTGGTGGCCCCTGTCGGGTTACCGCGGAACTACGTGTTCGCTCGCTGTTACAGTGATATAGGATCGTCGCTCCCCAGGGGTCTTAGCGGGGCGGGGCCAGTGGGAAGGATTGCCTTTTTTTGTGTAATGATCTCTTGTGAGATTGTGACATGTCATAAATCGAACAACCTACTCGCTATAATTATCTGTTTAACAGTCAGATAAGTAAGGCTGCCACGGAGGGCGGGGGTGGAGGGTTTCACGATGTTTTTCAATTTCGGGAAACATTCTCTGGTTAGATGAAGCTACCTTCTCAAGAAGATGTATCTGCAATCAGAAAAATAAGGCCAGTGCCTGCTTAACCACGAATGAGGCAGATGGCAGCGAATATTTAGGAAGCACCGGAGCGATCTTAGGAGGCATTGGAACGGTGTAAGACGCTGGTGTCACTGATTCACGGACGCTCCACCTCCATTGTTTTTTGGCGCTGGTTTGGTTATTGGAACCCTTCCACCGACTCACCGGCAGTCACCACTGTGCAGCCTACGTTTGTTGGAGTCATCGGGATGCCTGACACTCTTTCTCATCAGTTCGCCGGCGGTCATCCTGGTCTACCAAATCTACACTCTTATTGTCATTATCGATATGCGCATATCGACCCCCCCCCCTCGACCATCTGTGAGTGACTATATTTCTTTTCTTCTTTCATCTAGCTTCATTTTTTTTTTTTTACTTCACACTTCATTATTTATTTTTTGTAACAACACAACAGTTCATTTTTTTGTTTAATATTTTAATTTAATTAAATTTGTGTATTACTTGGAAGGTTATCTTTTTACTATTTCATTTTCTCCATTTTTTTTTTTTTTTTTTTGCATGTGATATTTATTTCAGGTCCTCCATTTTATTTTAAACTCGAACCAGCGAACATTTAACTCTAAGGAAGAGGTTGATTTTTCATTAACGAAATATCCCTCGCCCCAACATAGTTATAAACATCGCTACAATACTTTCGGGAATGGTTGCTTATGCCGCAGACATCTTAAAAGGTTCTTTTCATCCTAAAGAAGAAACATTTAGCCGGATCACAATATCGATATCCTCTTATTATATCGATATTCTCTTGACCTGCCAGACTCAGGAGCCCTTATTTTTCTTGGGGACGAATTGCAACTGTACATCTCCATTAGTTCACAGCTGGGCGGAGATTAGATGTAAATATATTTATATATTCATAGTTCTGTGTCCATAGCACATATGTAGGTTTAAGATTTTCTATCATTTATTTATTTTTTTTAATCTATAGGCACCAAAGTGAAAATTATTATTTTGTTGTATGGTCTGAGAATAATTAGATTAGTTAAAAAACATATTTATTAGTGCTAACGTTTCGGCCAGAATTTCTAGCCTTCATCAGGGCTGGTTGAAGACATCAGAAATTCTCATCATTATGAATCCTAATACACTGGGCCAACGACCATGAACCCACTCGCGGCTGTACCATACTAGAACTGTCCAGACATCTTCAAGACCAAACATCCTCACCTGACTTCGTTTCTTCTAACTCTCCGACTTCTTCTTACATCCAAGACACCCCTTCTAGAACTTCAACATCTTCTATCAGCAATTATTCTTCTCTAATTTGTTCCACTCCTATTATGACGAATTTGTCATTCTCACTTGCATTTCAGACGTCTTCCATACAGCCCTAATGAAGGATAGAAATTTTAGCTGAAACGTTGGCTCTAATAAATAAGTTTTTAAACTAAATAATTCAAAAACACTATCCAAAATTATAGTCTCAAAACATTTATTTCATTCACACGTCCAACGTTTCGGCCAATTCGGCCATCTTCAGGGACAATCTATTACAAAAGTTTCCATTATTTGTATGATCCTACAATCAATTCAATTATTTAACATTATAATTCACAATTCACCTTACCTCAAATTACTATG
>NW_027107863.1:147552-157832 GCF_000696795.3 Halyomorpha halys | reverse complement strand
AATGGAAACTTTTGTAATAGATTGTCCCTGAAGATGGCCGAATTGGCCGAAACGTTGGACGTGTGAATGAAATAAATGTTTTGAGACTATAATTTTGGATAGTGTTTTTAAATTATTTAGTAAACAATTACCAGTCTCAAGAAAGAAATTTAAAGATTATAAATAAATAAGTTTTTAAACTTATTTGTGTTGTTCTCTGATGGCACCCCAACCATCATTTTTTTTCTTTTTTTTTTCGGCCAATACTGCCTAACCATGGTTGGGGTCAAATATTTTTGTTTTATTGGACCGCCCTCAATTAAAAAAATCAACGCCCCAGGCCGTATTCGAACTGGCGCCGCCAATTGACTTTTATTGTTATTATTATATGGGTGACAGACCATGGAGGTCTAAATCCTCGCACGATGGCCTAGGAAATGACGTTTTTTTTTTCGTAGGGTGGGTGTCACAACCACGCCTATTTTTGTGAGTGCCATCTATTGGCTAATGGGTCTAATAAATGCCCCGGGGAGGTTGTGAGTGAATTTTGTATTATTTTATGCTTGATAAAATTCCGAGTGGGACCGGGACTCGATCTGACAACCTTTGGGTTGGGGTAGACTAGCGTGTTGCCACGCTGCTACCGCTGCCCCCCTCCTCTACCTTCTTCTAATATATATTATCCATGGTCAACTATCTTCTTATCATTAAGAAGTAATATGTTTTATAATTTTTTTTTTTAATCTCATTTATTTTTTTTATTTTTAAATATTTACCTATGCATTTAATGAATTAATACATATATTCCTATATGTTTATATAGGTATGTATACCTATCAGGAGGGAAGTCTTTACTGGAGCCCTCAGTACAGGTAACACCAAACATAACAATAGTAGACAGATGTAATCTTCTCCTCTCAATAATTATTGAATTTAAAAAAAAAAAAAAACACTAAAATTCAATATTCCAAGCATTGAAGATTTTTTTACTAGACAGTTTTGGTATTCTGCACAAACATGTTTTTGAGAGCGCTGAAAACTAATTTTTGAGGTTTGCTACATCAATTTTTTTCTGGAAATATCTTTTTTAAAAAAAGTTCAGAAAATTAATCTTTTTTTTGGGTAGAGGGAATTTTCTTTCATGACATGAAAACCAGCACTATTTTTTATTTTATTTATTTTAAAAAAAGTGTTAACCTAAATTAAACAAGAATAAATTTCCTAAATTTTTATAAAAAATCTTTTTGGTGCCGGGCAGCACTAAGGAACCATACGCTCTTACTAATGAAGTTACAATATATGGTAAATTTTATGATAATCTTACTGATAAGGAACAATTATAGGAGAACACTCTAGAACTTGGATACACCTCCCAAGGCATGGGGGTAGATGCTACCTCACACCCTAGCAGGAAAAGATTTTCAATAATGATGTTATCCAACGTTTTGCCCCACTTTGCAAGGCTTCATCAGGGCTATTTTGATTGAAAGAAGGATGACAACGGAGTTGTTTCAGCATCAGTCGTCATCCTCGTTTCGATCAAAACAGCCCTGCGAAGTGGGGTGAAAGGTTGGTTAACAATAAATAGTTTGTTCTACTATTCTATTACCTTTATGGACCGCCACATAGAATATTTTCCTACAATCTACTTCATAAGGTTAACTATATTCTTCCAATATTTTCAATAATGTCTAGAGAATGAGGTTTTAGGAAATAATATTAGATCACAAAAAAAAAAAAAAAAAAAAGAATACAGTTTATTTATACATTCAATATAGCCTGGCAGTTCATTATAGCAAAAAATATCAGTATAACCTGAAATAATACTACTTATGGAGTGATAATAAATAAAAATACTGTAATGACTAAACAAAGTCCTTTCCTTATGAAGGAACGAAGACAAATTAATAGATTTGAGGCACAAGGCAACAAGATTATATATTGAAGGGGTGTTGTCCCAAATAATATTCTCTTTCCTTGCGCTTTGACGGCTTTTGAAAAAAATCTAGGGAGTGAGCAAGAGGAGCTGTGACATGATATTATTATAATGTACTAAGCTAATCTGTGATGGACTGAAAGGCTTTGGTTTTATATGCCGTTCACTTTCAGGTGGGAAAAGATATGCTATAACATTCGAAACTATAACAAATAGGTTAGGCTAGGCCTCTCATATTTTTGGCGTGAACCTATGGAGTGAGTAAATGTTGTTCATAAATTGTAATAGAACATAAATTTTAAATTCTAATTGGCCCAGTTTTACAATACTTTTTATAAGAATAGTAATTAATTTTGCACTATTTTGACAAACTGAAAACATTTTTTGAAATCACTCAATTGCAATTTTAATAAGTTTATAGGCCTTAAGAACAGTATATATTTCAGCTGTGGTAAGATTCTGTACTACAAAACTCCTGAGTTAGATATTAATATGAAAAACTGGTGTAGAAGTTAATATTCAAGAAGTATATATTAAAAAAAAATCACACATTTTAATAATTATTTTCTATTAATACTGCTTAAACTTTTAAGTACAAAAGTAAAAATTCACATTTTGGTTAAATAACCATTGAGATCATAGCACAGTATCTCTTGTACTACTAGGTGAAGCTTTTAGACTCGTTACTCCATTCAGTTTTGAAGGTTTTGGAGGTTTTTGCTCTATAGGCTTCTGTGGTATAAGCAGTGTCAGCGCTGCCATTACTAAAACAAATAAGAATAATTTTCAATCTTACAAGTACTATAATATAATAATGTAAGTTGCACATTGGACAATCAGTTCAATTCTTCTTATGTTTAATCCTTTTAAATTATAGTTTTTCTTAAACAGACAACTGTCATTTGTCAAGCTGTATTTTATCAGAAGTAATAGCCACAAGGGAGTGGAGTAACTCAATGAGTAAAGCACTGTGCCCCTACCTCCCAGGCCAGGGTTTGAAGTTGTGGCAGATAATTATTAATTCTGTTAAATCAGCGATGGTTCAAATGTTTGGGTTCATTCAGGAGATCCTCTGGGTTACACCTAGCCTCTATAAAATGAGTACCTTTAATTAGGAAAAAAATCTGGAAGTTGAGAGTAATCTTGACCAAATCACCTTACACAACCATTGATCTAGAAATAGTACTTTCTTACTGAGTACGGAAATGACAACCCTTCATGGGTTTAGTTGTATAAATTTTTCTTTGATTTTTTCTTTTAATAAAACATTTTTTAATTGTCATTTTTAGTTTATTTCTTTATACTTTTTTTTTTTAATGATCCCTTCCCCACACCCAACTAGGATTGAAAGAAATTTACTATTTATATAGCTTCAACTTATGCTTACCTAATGAGTAGAAGGTAAAACCATAAAATAAGTATTGACAATAATCGTATATGAGGTTTGCGATGACAAAATTCAAACAAAAAGTTCCAGTCCGTGAAATCATCATTAAAACACTAACACTAGTTGCCCTGAAATAAGAATATAAATTAATTTGATTTAAAAAAAAATGTAGAAATAATATTTTAAAAAATTGAATATATTTTTTTAACATTTTGTTTTCCTTGACTGAAGTAAAAAATATGTTTATAAATATGAAATAAAAAATATGTTTCAATACCTTATTCTTGTTGGAAATAGTTCTACCATTATGTTTATGTTACAAAAGATGCAAATATTGTAAAGAGTTAAACTGATTGAAGATAATATTATCACATATTCAGCACTAATTAATGGTATAATGAATGAGTTGACACCAGCCACCATGATACAGCCAACTGAAATTAATAAAAAGTCAAACAATTAATTGGAAGTAATAATGTAATAAAAAAAATCTTTCACTCATGGATGTAAACTCTCAATAAATTGTTTTGTATATTTTGTTTTAGTCACAAACAAATGAAAGGATAAGTAATAAATGACCCAAAGGTTATACAAAGCAATAAATAATTTTTTTTCAATTTTAATTTGGAAGACATTCCTGGACCTGCTGGAAGTTTCGAAACAAATTAAATTTTGAATTGAGGCTACTGAAGATTGCAAATATTGATAATTTGATGCACTTGTATGAAGATCACGGTCCAGTTGATTTAGAAAGAAAATTTGGAATAAACTCAGGTGGATGGACAGTAAGGCGTCATGTTCTCTCTCAGCATTCTCCATTCTCCTATTCTTCCTTCCCTAACCAGGGAACCACTTCCTGAATTCAAGAGAAAAAAAATGATTTCTCTGAACCCCAGAAGAAAATGGCTCTCTTCTCTCTCTCATTTGCTTCTTTTCACAGCGATTGCTGGAAAACTGTTTTTTAATATTGGCCTCAAAGGGCACTAATGATACTTATATTACGGGGGTTCATCTTTTGTTTTTTAAATGGAACATCATATATTATTTAAAGTATTGTACATTAGAAGCCACTATCTTTTCCCATCTTTCTGGCAACATTTAGAATCACATAGGAAGAACTCTTCATCTTTTGAGTCTATCCACGAGTCGACCCAATTTTTTATGTCTTCATATAATGTTAAGCATTCCTCAGACAGGCCATGTACCATTGACCAGAACAAGTGAAGTGATGATTGGAAGGGGTCAATATATGGTGAATACGGTGGGTGGGATAGGACTTCCCAATTAAGCTTTTGATCAGCACCCCAATGTACGCACAATCATTATCATGTAGAATGACTTTGTTGTGTCTGGAGTAGTTATTGGCACGTTTTTCCTTGAGAGTTTGGATCAATCTCATTAATTTTGTTCAGTAAACAGCTCTAGTAATGGTTCCACTTGGTTTAAGCAACACCAAATATACAGCTTGAGTTATTTTCTGGATATTGAAAATTGTCTGTCTATGTTAAAGTATTGACAGGTGCTCTCCATAATTTTTCCTTCCGAATCGAAGATAATCCATTTTTTATCACCAGTGATATGCATATGATCATAATATATGATGCAAATTAGACGTTTTTGTTATGCTTTGCAAACAGGCATAAATCATTCGTATAAAATGGGTGTTCGATACCCCTCGAGTTTATTTGATATAGAGTTCAATTTTCAGCACCAAACTTGACATTAGTTAAGGCCACTTAGTGCATATTATTTTTATTAGAAGATCACTGATTGACCGTGTGTATTATTAATAAATATAATATGGTCCGAGTGCGGTCAATTAAAACTCAAATAGTAAATTGGTGTACTATTTTTATGTTTTATTACTTTTATTCTAAATTAATTAAGTTACATTTAAAAACAAAACCTATTTTTATTTCTCATATTCTAACCATATATGTATATCAAAGAATGAGAACTATTTTTATTGTTAAATTAAGACAGAGAAACAGCATTGACAGGTTGGGTGGACTTCTGTATATGCCCGTCTTTGTTAATGTCTCTCATATACTAATAAGGGAGTCAATAGTTTAGCATCAACAGTGTGTGAACTTTGTGTGAAAATGAATGGTATGAAAGATAAAATAAAAAGTGTTATCAAACATGTCTTACATTCCATTATCTTCTTTCCAACAAAACTGACTGAGATCAAAAAACAGATGTGACCGATCAAACCACCAACATTTACCAGCATCATTTTAAAATAGACATCCTCATTCTTCAATTGTTCCTAAAAAACAAAGTATGATTAATTGATAATATTATCAAATAAATTCAATTCTGACATAAATTCACATATATTAAATTTTAAGCTTACTGAGGTTAAATTACTTCTCGCCAAGTTACCTTCGTGCAGCAGAGGGCAGAGTCCTTCTTCTGGGTCTAGATTCGATGAACTGACCAATGAAAACATTTCTGGTAACCATAATCGTAAAATGTTGTTTCTGGAAATAATAAATGACATAAATTGTAGATCGACTCATTTTAATAGTTTTTTGGAATACTAACACTAAAATTCATATAAATTTATTCACTTTTCTCCATCACATTTTTATTTATTATTATTTATTTATTTAATTTATTATTTTACTACCCCTTCTTTTTTTTTGTTTTTTTTTCTATTCATTTCTTTTGTTAACTTTCCTTATATTTTGCATCTTTATCAATTATTATGGTTACATATATTTTCTTTCTCCCAATTTTCTTTTTCTTTCCATATTTCAATTTTTAAATCATTAATAACTAATATGCGCATACTTCTTTGCATTATATAACTTCAGTTTTATTTTATTTCCTTAATTATGTTATTTTACCCACTTTTTCAATTACCTATGTCTACATTTTATTTCCCACTTCTCTCATCACTTCATTTTATTAATTCTATTCTGTAAAATTATTCACTTTATGTCATTCTGTTTATATTTTATTTTTTATTTTCTATACTTATTGTGGTTATTATCATGTTCTGTTCTTAGCCCTGAAGAAGGCTAGAAAGTCTAGCGGAAGCGTTGGCACAATTAAATGGGTTACACCAACTTATTTGTGTTTCATTTTGACCGCACCCCCAACCATCTTCTCCTCGCACATTTTAATTTAGTTTTTTCTAAGCAATATTTCATAATTCAGTCTCAAAATTGGCAATCTACAGCTCTCTCACTTTTTGGGTTAAGTTTTTCAACTCAGTTTTTCTACATTGTACAAAAATTTAAGCAATGAGTAATAAGTAATTATTTTTTTAAAGGCAAAAACTCAAACTAAAATCTTGTTGTAAATAGATAGATTAATGACAGTTTAACAAATATTAAATATTATGTCATTCTTTGGAAAATTAGTAAATATTTTAGACATTATCAAAAATTTGAATAGATCATATCACAAAAATGTCAAAAAAACTGATCCTCTTCTTTGGAGAATTAAAATTTGCATAAATTCAACTTTTCCATTAGTAAGCTGATATTCATATCATGCCATTTAACTTAGTTATGATGGACTAATCATAACAGGACCTGCAGAAAGTATTAATAACTGAATTAACTATTCTCAGTAGAGATTAATCTTCATTAATAAAAGATGAGGAGACATGATTATGATGAACTTTCACTGGCCATTTTAGTGAAGGTTGACAATCTGTTGCTACAGTTAATCTTACCAAATATTCAACCTTCTCTGTAACAAAATTTCATCATAACTATTTTTTCCAATTATTTCTTTACTTGAAATAGCTAAATTGTAATTGTTTACAATTTAAATAATTACATTTGATGAAAGTAGAAGACCATTCCAAAAAAAATTTAAAATAAATTTTCATATTGAATATCATAGCATATGTTGAATGTTTTCTTTCTTTAGTTTTCCTGATGATAACTGAATTGATAATGTTAACTACTAAATTATTTACTGGTATTTGAGAGTCTTAGGGAGCATGGTAGCTCAATGAGTAAGGTGCTGTGCTACTAACTTTGAATTTGGTCGTGGCAGATAATTATTTATTCTGTTACTGCAGCCATGATTCACCACTAGGTTTGGGACCCCTCGTAGGGCACAACCAGCCTCAATAAAGTGGGTACCCATAATTACGCAATAAACCTGACAGTCAAGAATGATATTGAACAAATCAGTTCCAACTACCTTTGTTTCAAGAAACAGTATTTCCTTAAAAGTACTAAACCAGTGACCTTTCATAGGTTGTAGTGGTATGGTTTTTTTGGTCGAGTGTCTAAAGCTTTGTTTTTGAAAACTTCCCCTATCTTAAAAATTATTTTTGTTGCATTCATTACAGGTAATACTCACAATCCAACTGCTCCTAAATGAATGAAGAATATTATCACAGCTTTATTGATAAAAGGTGGTTTAAAGATGTCCATTCCGTCCATGAATTTTGAAAAATTAGATCTATCGTCATTTTTTGTACTATCATGCTTCAGCTTCTTTATCTGGAAATAAAATCAAAAATATATTTGTTCTTCCTCCCAAAAACAAACACTCACAAAAAAGAAGTTAATAATAATCTAAAACTACAAGATTTTACAAAGAGATTTTAAAGGATATTTTATTTTCAAAAAAATATTTCATCAAAGCAAAAATATCTATAAGCAGTAGCTGTTATAAAATTTTGCAAGCTAAATCTTTTTTGCTCTACACGCGGGACACCACAAACGATACTTCTACCACATTGTTAATTTGGCTTTGAGTAAGCTATTGTTTTAGAGTTGTTTAGTAAACAACTGAGAAAATGTAAAATCCAAAATATCTGTCTAGCTCCTAAAAAAAAAAAACTTTATATGGTAATGTCATGTTTTCTTTTATTAGTTAGATGGAAACAATTAAAATTTGAGAGGTAAAAATAAGTGCTACATTTATTTTAATTAATCTTTATATATTTCCACATTAAAGAGTTAGTATAGCATAAGGATATTGGCATTTTTATATGAATGTATGCCATCTCTAACACAGTCATGAAAAATACACTATTTTTTATTTTAATTTAATATGTTGAATTGAAAAAACAGGTAATTAGACATAAGTTAAGGTTTGTTTATTAATAAAATTATATGATTCCCTGATTGTTTAATGCTCATAGGCTCATAGGGTAATTGTGGGCTGAAATTAATGACGAGGGCAGAATAGCTTGGATAAAGTTTTTTTAAAATCGATGAGGTTCTGAAATTGTATTAAGGTATGATAATTTATTAGAAATATTTTTATTTGTTTAAAATCGTTAAAAAACATATGCATAATAAAACCTGTTTGAGTTAGATTGTCCTTGAGAATGGCCGAATTGACAGAAACGTCAGACTTATAAAGAAATGTAAATCGTTTTGAGACTAAAATTGGATAAAATTTAAACAATAACTGTCACAAGAAAGTGTAAAGATTATATATAAAATAAACTTATAATTACCTGAAACTACAACATTTTACAGAAATATTTTCAAAGTTATTTGTTTTTAGAACAACATTTGATTAAATCCAAAATATCTGTTAATAGCTGCAAGGGCCGTTATAAAATTTTACAAGCTAAATTTTTTCTGCTATATGTGCGAGGGCTCAGAAATGATACTTCTGCTACATTGTTAACCTAACTCTGAGTAAGGTATAGTTTTGGAGTTATTTAGTAAACAATTAGGAAAATAGCACAAGTTTCGCAAGTCCAGAATGTCTTTCTAGTTTCTAAAAAAGCAAACTTTATTACCTGGTATGGTCATGTTTTCTTTTATTAATAAGGTGGAAGTAATTACAATTTGACATCTAGAACTCAGACAAAAAATTTATATTGAACGGTGTTATAGTTGGTAAAAATAAGTGCCACATTTATTTGAATTAATCTTTATATATTTACACATTAAAGAGTTAGTATAGCATAAGAATATTGCCATTTTTATATATGTGTTAATGGATTTTATAAATTTCATGTTAAGTAAAAGTTTTGAAGTACAATCTAATTCTAGTGTGTTAGAGGCAAGCTCGTGAAATTCATCAGAGTTCTCGGAGTCGGATAATGATCCCCACTCCTCCAACTCCTTCTGGTTAAAGTAGAAGGAGAAAATGTTTACATCAAAGAAAATAAGAATAGGTATAAGTTTTCTCCTCACTTTATATTCTCTATTATTAATGACCATGAAATGAAATATTGTTGTGAAAATAGTGTTAAATTGGTTTTTAATTAAAAGTTTTTATTTAATTATTTTTTAA
Organism: Halyomorpha halys; assembly: GCF_000696795.3. Classification (NCBI taxonomy): domain Eukaryota; kingdom Metazoa; phylum Arthropoda; class Insecta; order Hemiptera; family Pentatomidae; genus Halyomorpha; species Halyomorpha halys. The sequence continues at coordinate 148,299 of NW_027107863.1, read as the reverse complement.
TGTGAATTTAATGTGAAGAGTGACAAAATAGGATCATTCTGACTGAAATTAATTATGGATTAATTTTAATAATTAATTATGCTTAAATTATTGATGTGAGTATAAATTAGTATTTAAGATTGTCCTTGAGGATGGCTGAATTGGCCAAAATGTTAGACTTTTAAAGAAATAAAGAGGGTTTTGAGATTTAATCGGATACAATTAATTTTATTTAAACTACAACAATATTGAGGAAAATGTATGGCCCAGCTTGTGCTGATGGGATCTAGAGGATGAGAACAAATGCTGAACTGGCAGGCCTCTACAGGAACCTGGATATTGTAAGGGTGATCAAAGTGGGACAGCTTCGGTGGGCAAGCCATGTATTAAGAATGGCCCAGGATCAGATTCCTAGGATGATCTTGGACGAAAGGATATATAAGACAAGGAGTGTAGAAAGACACTGGCTTCGAAGGGTCAATGGAGTGGCTGCGGATGCCAGGTCTATCTTGGGAATCTGCAATTAGAGAGTAGCGGCAACCATTAGAGAGGACTGGTGGAAGAAGTTGCAGGAGGTCTTGACTCTACAAGAGTTATAGCACCACAGATGATGATGATGATGATGAATAACAGTCTCTAGAAAGTAAAAAGATTATATATATATGTTGCGGGAGGCGCCTACCGATCTTAGATAATAACAGGTGTCTCAAACCTAGCTCTTGCAACGATAACCTTTCGACAGGTAGCGTTGAGGTTGTCCCTGTAAAA
>NW_027107863.1:126125-147502 GCF_000696795.3 Halyomorpha halys | reverse complement strand
AATCGTGCACGCCCTATTGTAGTTATTAATATATTTGTTCATATTTGTTTCTTAGGTTAGGTTACTTTGCTTATGCATGAAGCATGTTTATTTTTATCATGATTTTATTTTCTTGTATTTGCAATAAATAGGTGTTTTTGTTTAAAGTGTGTTTGTTGATTTCCCTTGGAGCTCACCTAAGTAAAATACAGTAACAATAAAAAACGAGGTAACAACATATATATAAAAACTATAATATAATTTGAAATTCTTACCGGATAATTACTAGCTGGATTACGGGTGTTGATAGAGTATATAGTGCGGCATACTTTTAGAGCTTCTTCATGATATCCTTTGTCAGCCAAGAATTTGGGTGATTCAACAAAGAAAATACAGCCTATACCACTTATAAGTGATGGTAAAGCACACACCATCTGAAACAATTGCCACGAGTCGAGAGGTATTTGACTGGGAACTTTCATTGGGATTATCCACATTGCAAGACCTGTTTGATAAGAAAAAAAAGTGAGTCAGATTGAAAATAATAACTTATCAATATCCCTTCGAACAACAGTAGAAAAAAAATTAAACTAAATACCAGGAGGAGTACTTATGCACCGCACACAATCTTATGGTTTTTGTTATTTTTTTGTTATTTACTACTACTCTTTGGTGTTACAGATCAAAATGGTGCTTGGTCTCCATGGTCTTCTTTAGACGATCCTATCTTGTGCAGTTGCTTGCTAGTTGTGGGTGTTCAGCAGATCTCAGGCCTCACACAGGATAGCAACCTTCCATCTAAGCTGTGATCTGTCACTTTATTTTGACTATTTTCACTAATTCTTGGAAATCCAATTCTGATCCACTTGATCTTCTAAAAGACACTCATTCTCATAGCATCCACTATTTTGGTCAACTTTAAAAATGCTTCCTTGGGAGACTCGAAGGATTGCACAACAACTAGGTTGGTCAATTTACTCATTCATCATTGTTGCAATAGATACATATAGAACTCCTTGGCCTGCTCAATCATGTATCCTCGCTTCATCCATTCTCAGGATATGTCCTAACCATTTCAATTGCTCATCTCGAGCAAAATGGGATATAGCTAGATCAACATACATTAAGTAGACCTCCTTGATTTTTCTTGTACAAAGAGCTCCTTCCTCCAATTTAGGCCATACCATCTATTCGTTCTGCAGATACCTTCATAAGGGTCCATGTCTCACATGTATATATAGCAACAGGCCGAATCAGTGTTTTATATAGTCTAAACTTGGTTGCACAGCTCAATAGTCAACTTTTCAGAAGGCTCCCTAGTGAAAATTACGCTCTCTTGGCAGCCATTAGATAAAGTATACAAAGCCAACTAAGTCTATATCATCCACAAAACCATGTCCACTATGTTGTTTATAAAAAGTTGAAGGGTTTGAAAAAGAAGACTTTAACCAAATTTCATCAAAATCTGTAAAGCTATTTTAGTAGTACAGTTCATAGAAAAACATTTTTTTGATTGATTAATTATGGTCTTGTAAACTAGATCACAGTTTTTGTCTTTTTTTCCCACAAGAAGTGATAAAAAATAAAATAAAATAAAGATTTCAATTAGAATTAAATCAAATATATTCTTTAATTTTTCGGTTTGATTCCAGTTTCAACAACTTTAAGACCATAATTCAAAATATTATGCTGAAGTTATTTTTCGATAAACTGTGATTGCTGTTATACCCACATCTGGAGCCTGATTTAGTACACTTACAAAACAAAAAAAGCAAACAAAGTAGTTCATCATGACACAGATAGGTAAACCAATGGCTCAAATTGTATTTTTTGGATATACCAAATTTATTAAGAGTGATATACTAAAGAGGAGAAGAGTATTAAGGCTATACCAGTGGTTCTTTTACCATAATATTACACTATATCCATCCTATATTATATTTAAATTTGATAAACTTTATGCTTAGGAATAAATGTCTAATTTAGAAATGTTCAATGAAGACCCATCGTGGGTTTTAGTGGTACTATTTTTTTATGTAAGTATTAAATGGTGTAAACAAAAAAAGTGCCTTTAATGTTTTGAGCTTTAATAAATATTCAAGCCTTATTTTATCTTTTTTTCCTACAAATTCAATCATTATAAGAATAATTGTGCCGCAAATTTTTTTTAATCCCTACAAGAATAATGTTGGACTAGACTACATCGACAATGTAGCTCAAGTACAGTAATTCCCTCAGAGGAAAATAATAATAAAATACTAAAGTAAATTTCTAATATGAAATAATATTCTTTCCAATTACTAACAATAATATATATTTTACCACACTAACCTGCTTGCGTTATCTGACCTATCGCATTATAAGTCCCCATTGACAAGACAGCTATATTTCTTCCCTTCTTAAGAAAAACCTCTGAGACATAGGCCATAAAAATTGAAGATGGTCCACAGAATCTGTAAAACAATTTATATTAACTATTAAATTAATAACATTTAAAAAAATCTTTCAGCAATTAGTTTTCAAATAAATACATAAAATAAGTTTTACAAGAAATTAAACTTTTTTTAGACATCACTATAATATATAAAAATATAAATAGATATATTATTTGTATTAACTAATCAATGTTCTATGGCTTTTATCAAATACAATTTTTTTTTTAAATTATTTTTTTATAAAAGCTAAGCATCTGAAACAAAGGAAATGTTTCAAAGGAATTGTGAATCACATTCCTAGTTTTTAATTTTTTTTTTTTAACATAATATTTCATGTTGTAATGAGATAAACAAGAATAGTGAATATTGAAGAATGTCAATTTTTAATCCATGGAAATTATTTCTAATCAATCAATAAAGAATAATTTATGATCCAAGAGGATTGAATCACTCTTTAAAGTTATGTTACAATGGTAAGCTTTGCATAACGACCAGAGAAAGTGTATGGGAATTTATGACAAAGAGGAGAGAAGCCAAAAAACTATGTAAGTAGAAGCAAAACAAAAACCTTAAAAAGTTACAAGAATTCTGGAAGAAAAAAAAGAATCAAGAAAGTTTCATATGGGTGAAAAAGGAATTACAAGCCAAAAATGGAAAGAAGGTGAGCTTATTGGGAAAAGATGTCCATTGTCAATAGGCGGAGCCAGTATTTTAGAGAACTATTAAACACACGAGCCACTGAGAAAATATCTGAAGAAAGCTTTAATCTAAATGAACTCCTGGGTAAGGCACAGGATGGTGGAGAAGAAATTGAAACTCCTGAGAACGGGAGGGACCATTTATAATCGACTGTCCAAACATTTAGCATATGCAGATGATGTAGTCATTGCTGCGAGAACCTGAGCAGCATTAAAAGGAAAATTCCAGTAATTTGAATAAGCAGAATTTGAATTAGGCCTCAATGTGAATGGAGATAAGACAGTATATATGTAAAGTTCAAGAAAGGACAAGGAAGAGAATAGCAAAGTGACATTCAGAGACCACAGCTTCAGTTCTTTAAGCCAATCTAAATACCTGGGAAGCCTGGTTACAGATGCATTGAAGGTCAGTTATAATCTATGGGGGAGAAACATGGCCCTTAACAAGAAAAGCAGAGCTCAACTCCTGGAAGAGATAGGTATTGAGAAGGATATGGGAAGGAGGCTAGTGTAACTTCTACACCTGTCATAATGGTGTTAATAGTAAACAAAAGTATGGAACTTTTTCAAATCACCTATTTGAATAGTTCCATATCTCACATCCATATAAAATTACAGATTTTACACAACTATTGGAGAACCAAGCCTTTGTGTTCCTCTGGATTTTTTGGGATTTCCACACTAGCCAGAGTTATGAGAATACTTGCTTCCATGTCCTTATCAGCTACTCCATCCCAATTCATCATACTTGACAACTATGGCTGGTTACTGAGCTATTTGCATTTTCTAAGTCAGCTGAGACTTACATGGCTTAAGCTTTGGGGAAAGCAAATAACTATGAGCTGGAGCAACCAGGGAGGATCCAAGAAGATGGGTTACTGAAATCCCTGCTTTGCCCTAAAGGTTCCCTTCCCTTCTTATGATATCTTACATGACTCACTTCAACTACACACACCACGACTGCCATTCAGCCTGCAGTGTCGAAGCATATCATAGCGGAGCCTCCCAAAGAGCCCCTTACAGACATCTCCACTTTGATCAGTGGTGGTAGGGGGCACTGCCTGGGGGACTGCTGCCCGGCAGTTGGTTCGGGAGTCACCTCTCATGAAGCAAGCAGACCCTTATAGTGTCTATTTAGAAGGCTCTTATCTCAGCTGGTGGCCTAACCTGAGAAGTTCTCAATAATAATGCTTAAGCTCTTTATCTGATCAGTGTATGATCTTCCTAGCCTAAATCCTCTCTGCTCCCTTCTTAGTTTGGCATCAACAGCGTCTTCTATCCTGCCGAGAATTATGCGGATCAAATTCAAGCTGGAGACATAGGTAAGCATGATGCTTCTCCAATTAAAATAGTTTGCAAGGTTACCTTTCTTTTTGAATTTTAACGAACAGTTCCCTCTTCCTAACTTCAGGGATATATTCTTTTTTCCACATAACAGTGGTCAGTGGATGAAGATACTGGTCGACAATCTTAGGGTCGTTTCCAGGAGATCTGCAGTTATATTATCAATTCCTATTGAAATTATTTAATAAATGTTTTTAACACCAAGAATGTTTTATTGATTGATCATACCAGCTCTTATCCAGAAGTTCTCTACATCCAGAATCGTATGCTGGCCACATTTTGGATAAATGGAGTTCCATTGTTTTCAAAACTAATTAACTATTAATAATGAACATATAATTGTATTGTTTAAAACAGAAAGAAAATTATTCTAAGTTTACAAAACTTAGAATATAATGGAACATCAAGAAAGGAAGAACATTAGGATGAAGAACACATTGCTATTAGTTTTCGATGAAAGACAAGTAAATAAAAAAGCTCTATGATACTTAGAAATTGGTTTATTAATAAATTAAGACACTTACAGATAAGACAGCGGACCATCAGTGTTATTGTTGTTCATTATAAGAAACATGACCTTTTTATTTAAACATTACATACATTTTTTGTCAGAGAAATCAGTTATTCAATCAATCAGACAAGAATGTTATTCTTTAATAGTTAAAAACTGTTCGGTATTTGTTATTTTTGTATAAATTTCTTTGTTATAGGTGCCCCAATAATGATAGTGTCCTGGGGCCCAACTGGTTAAGGTATGCCATTGTTACATTTAAGCAAATCAAGGATAAAGCTGATAAGAAAGTTTACTGTGTTTCTTATAACCAAAAATAAGGCTATTGGTCGACCTTCTCCACAAGTACCTAAATTATGTAATATAAAATAAACAAGTAAGGTTATTATTTGTACGAACATGAAGCCAGTGAGAAACTTGAAGACTATCATCAATGAAAGGATTGGGAATATTCCTGCAAGAATGTTCAAGGTACCATTTAGAAGGAATCCGAGGACGAGCAGCTTTTTCCTACCAAGAGCATCTGATATGAAGCCCCATAAGAATCCAGATGCCATCATACCTTAAAGTAAAGTGGAATATACAATAATCATTTATATCAGATCAAATCGCAAGTTTAGAAGTGATTGTATTAGGTCTACTGGAAAGTTCTGTTAATTTCTACAATAAAACCAAATAATTATATATAATGTTTTCACTTACTTGAGATTGTTGTTACTGCTTAAATAAAATAATATGTATCCAAGTTAGGTTTCGAAATAATGTTTATTATTTCTTTAAATATTCATTGTTCAGTCAATTCGGCCACCCTCAAGGACAATTTTAAATATAAATTTACACCTAACCTCCAATTTTGAAAGTTTTTTGCAGGATATTCTGCCTAGGTCATTAATTACAATCAAGATCACCCTATTTTATCCCTTTTCTATTAAATTCGATAACTTTTCAGTACAGATTAACTCAACACTATTATCACTTGCTTAACACACTAAAATTAAAATTGTATGTGAGGTGTAAATTTATATTTAAGATTTTCCTTGAGGATGGTCAAAACATTGGATTTTTATAAAATATAATATATGAGATCAGTGAAGAACACAAATAAGTAAAAATTTATTAGTGCCAATGTTTTGGCCAAAATTTCTAGCCTTCATCAGGGCTAAGAATAAAAATCAAGATAACAGCCAATGAATAAAAGGATTTATAGAATGTAATATATAGAATATTATGTAGTAGTAATAGTAGTATGATGTTATTTCTATTGAACATTGTCGGCCTCATTTCTTGGAGTGCTGTTTTTAAATTATTCAATTGCTGACAGTATCTCTTCGAATTTAGTTTTTTTTTTTGGTTTCAACAACTTAGAATGTATTGGTCTTTGAATGTTCCACCATAACACAACATTCTCTTACTCATGTTCAACATCTGTTTATATGTGGAGGAGGAGGTTTTCCAGGCTCATGGTATACCCTTTTCCTTACAATATTTTGGTAATCCACTTTTAATCCTTAGCTATCACCCATTCCAAAAAAGATTATGATAATTATATTCATCTAGAAATGTGCATAGATTCGGCACTCAAGTGTCACGTAAAGGTGTGGTACCCATCTTGACTATTTCCATACCAGTTCTAGGTTCTTGAATATGGTCCTGAATGGTGTGTTGAGCTGAATCATGCCTTTCTGTTATCTCTAAAAAAAGGATTTTTCTAAAATATGATTTTGACAGCATTGCTTTATTTTATTTCAAAAAACAGACAGAACTTTCCACTAGACCTAATATATAAGGAAATCATAATAAGTTAATAATTAGGAATACTGGTTTGGCTGAACACTAACATTATACAGAAGGCTCGGTCTATTTTCCTCCTAGAATAATGAATATCGAATTCAAGTTCGACCATGCAGAACCTCCATGGCTTAAAAATTGAAGTCCTTGTAAAAACTACTTTTAATCAATGACTTACTTTTACTAAATTTATTAGTTTGTTTTATTTTTTTTTGCCGGAGAAATATTATTGTTTCAAATTAATTGTATTGTTTTTTTCAGAATATATAATTTTCCATTAAATCATATTTATAAATAACCACAGTATTGATCAAAACATAAAATAAAGTTTACACATATTTTAAATTTGAAACAGTATTTATAGGTCTAAAGGAAACTTAAAAAAAAACAAAAAAACAAAAGAAATAATAAATACTTAAAAATTATAAAATATAATTTAAAAGGATGAGAATGGATTTATATAATGAGAAGATGGTTGGGGTGTTTTCAGTGAAGAATACAAAGTAGGAACTTTTTTATCAGTACCAATGTTTCGGCTGGAATTTCTAGGGCTAAAAACAAGATAACATCCAATGGATAAAAGGATGTATAGAGTGATTAGAAAATAACTAAAATTATTGATACATAAATGATGCTCAATGACATGTAAGATGATGAACGCTGTATATGAGAAAATTAGTATAAAAATTAAGTAAGAGGAAAGAACAAATAATATGATACATAGGACAAATCCAGGTGGCATCATTTACAATAGGCTCACACAACACATGACTTATGCGGTTGATGTAGTCATCACAGGGAAAACCAAAACAGCACTAGCCGGTGCTGTAGAAGAATCCAAGAGAGCAGCACAACATTTAGCACTTAATATAAATAGTGAAAAGACCAAATATATGAAAACATTTAGATAGACCGGGGAGAGAAGAGATATTGTGGGTGTGGGGGAAAACACCTTTCACAGCTGCAGTACTTTAAAGTACCTAAGTAAAGGGAGGAGTCATGCCGGAGAATAATAATTCAGAAGTCGAAATTAAGGGCACAATGGTAGCAGGAACCAGATGTTTCTATTCCCTGCAAAAAGCTCTCCGATACAAAAGTCTTCCCAGAAAAGCAAAGCTTTTATTATACAAAACAATAATTAGGACAGTAGTAATGTATGGCAGTGAGATGTGGACTCTAACCAAGCAAAACAGAAGAGCTCTACTGGTTCGGGAGAGAAGATTTCTGAGAAAGATCTTTGGAGCCGTTAAAGAAGACCACAGGAAAGTCAGAAGCAATGCCAACCTAATAGAATTGTATGGAGAGCCTGATATCATCTGAACTACCAAGAAGAGCAGGCTGTGATGGTTAGGACATGTGGAAAGGATGGAGCCCTGTAGACTGCCTAAAAGGATGGTAATTGGTGCACCAGGTGGAGGAAAAGGGGCAGACCCAGGCGTCGATGGTAGGATGATTTGAAAGAGATGGAAATCAGGAATTGGAGGAGTCTCGGTGGAGACCGCAAAGCATGGGGAAGAATGATGGCAGAGGCCCAGGTCCTGCAAGGACTGTAGCGCCCAACAGTGAGTGAGTGACATATGACAATCTAGTAAGTGAGTGACATATGACAATCTAGTAAGTGAGTGACATATGAAAATCTAGTAAGTGAATATATGTACAAAATGAAAATTATTTAAAATTAAGTAATGAAAGAAGTGGGAAATTAAAATCTAAAAATAATTTTTATTTTGTACATATATTTACTAAATTAGATTTCCATATGTATTTTACTTTTTTTATCATTTCTTCTTTCCTCTTATTTAATTTTAATATTACTTTTCTCATACAGCCTTTATCTTCTTATAATACTTTAACTATTCATGTTTGTCAACATTATTTATATATCTACAGTGTTAGCTATTTTCTTATTTTCTAATCATTCTAGGTATACTTTATTCATTAGTTGTAATCTTGTTTTTGTTCTTAGCGCCGATGAAGGCCTGAAATCCTGGCCGAAATGTTGGTACTAATAAATAAGTTTATACTTATTTTTGTTTTTCACTGAACACCCTTCCAACCTATGATAAGAATATTATATAATCTAAAAATATTCTATAAAATTAGTTAAAATATATTATACTAATGAAAATCATTTACTAATTATTAAATGATTGTGAACTCACATTGCTTTATCCAAGCATCTAGTTTCTTGCATCAAGAATATTATCAGTAGAAACTGGATTTTTGTGAATATTAATGAATACTTACAATTAAAAAGTAAAACTGAAAACTGAAATAATAAATTACTTCTAACCACTTCAAAGTCAGAAGAAATAATGAAGGGCTAGAGGTGGAATGTGAATCAAATTTAAGAAGAGTAACAATAAATGTTTTTTTATAACAATAAAGCTCAATTTAGAGAGATTTTTACATAATTACCCAAATTTACTGGTTAATAATATTCCAAGAATATAATCACTAGTATTTATTTGTTCTTTTTAGTATGTTTGTATATGTAACTCTTCTTGTGTTAAACATTGCTTTGCTTATACCTGATATTGTTTTGTTCTAAACTATAAATTTAATAAGGAATAAAATAAATAAGTATTGGCATTCAAACCTATTTGTTTACTTCAGTCCAAGCATCCAATTTTATGCTATTCAAATCAAAATAATCAAATTAAAAAAGAAAATGCAATTTTATGCAACAAAAATCAAAATCATGCAATTCAGCCGAAAATGAACAATGTTTAATTTCAATATACTAATCCATAGATCGTAAATTAGATAGATAATAGTTTTAACACAAGTTACCTATGGACTAAAATGTGTAATAACATGGAAATCTGGAATCTTGTTGTGATTTTTTAACAGTCTTATTACTGCACAGATTCACTGTCAATATCCACCTTTCTACACTAAAGACCAGATTTTTGTGCAATAGAATATTTTATTCTCTTTCACTAAAGTCGACAGCAATTCAAATCATGAAACGGACATTCTATTGATACTAATTTTATATAGTACAAAATTTTACGTTGTGGAGTTACTAAACAAATTTACCCTAAAGTGTGCAAATTTGTGCATAAAAACCTCAAAGTGTACAATTTGGTGCATTATAAAACTAGAGTCTATAGAACTTCCTTTTTATGATTCAAATTTTTGCTGGGATTTGACTTTTAGAAGCTAGTGAACAAATGATGCAATTTGCATGGAAATCTGGTAGTTAATTCTGACCTTCACTCATAACACCATCGACTCAAAAAAATTAAATTCTTTCCTTCATAATATGTCTGTCAATGCCAGTCCTATAAAACTACAAGAGAGCTGCAAAGAACCTTTGTTTAGATGTTACTAATTCACTGTAATTACGAATATCACTATAATCACTTGGCTGTCCAATTCCCTGTTAACAGCCCTGATGAAGGCTAGAAATTTTGGCCGAAAGGTTGGCGCTATTAACTAAGTTATTTCAACTTATTTGTGTTATATTACAACGTACAATCCTCAACCATTTTCTCCTCATATATATTATCTATGGTAAACTATGTTCTTATCATAATTACTAATATATTTATTAAACCTTTATAATTTAAATTTTACCTGCAAAACGTGCTGAATGAAGCATTGCTTTATCATTCGGAGTAAGGCCTAAGTCATTGGATGCAGCTGGGATAACATAGGACATAGATCCTGCTTCGAATGCAGCTGTGGTTGAAGCAGGGAAAGACAGCAGCAACAATGCAATGTTGAATATTCCAAAACCTAGAATTTTATGGAAATTTTGAAATATCTACAAGTATATTTATAACTAAATTAAAAAAGAGATTGTGTATATTTAGAATTAAGGTAAATCTCAGGTAATGAAAAAAAGTTGGAATTGTTTACTTGTTTTGTCTCTAGGCAGCACTGCTAGTACTTCTCCATCACCTGATTAACAGCTCTAACAGTTGCTTTCTCCAAACTATAAGCTGTCATGGTATGTGTCTGATCTGAAGTGTCAATTTTTGAGGGATAGGAGAATTTTGAGGAGTGAATAAAACAGCACAATACAAATTTGGTGGCAGAAATAATAATTCTTTTATTTTTCATATGACAATGACTAGATTTTCAAAGTTACATGTAAAATCCTAGAATTAAAATTACAACTGAAAGATTTAAAATAACCTCAAACTTACCATAAGAAAAACACAAGCAGTTGTAGGCTAACCTTATGGTGTTTAAAATAAACAACTTATATTCTAGGTCTTTGTTATTGAAAAATTTTACACAAAAAATTATAGTCAGTTATCTCGTCTCTTTGAATACATTATAGATCTTTTTTCATAAGAGCTGGCAAGACTTCTTGTCTCCAATCCCTACCACCTGCAGAGTATCTCAATGTTCTGTGCTGGAACATATATTGCTGGTTGTTGACTTCAGTAGTTTCATTCAAGCACCCCAAAGCAGTGGTAGCAGCCTATGCTGAGGACATTAAGACCTAAACCTCTAGCCCCTGGGCTAGTGACTGACATTCATGCATAGAAGGCATCTAAAACCATTGTAGCTGTACAGAAGAAGGATGGCTTCAGAACGAACCAAGCAAAGATTGAAGTCATAGTCCATGCCAGAAGGCAAGGATAGCCGACAGCACCAGAATTTCATCATAGACAGCAAAGGAAGAAGAACATCTGGCAAGGAATTGAATGGATCTCTACCTTGGTGTTGGCCTGAAAAGGCATCTTCACCTTCCCCAATCATGTCAAGGAGAGACTGATACTGTCCTGGCAGTTCTATCAGCAAATGTTGCTGTAGCTCTCCCTTCGGCTCAAGCTGAAGATCTTCAAGACCCCCATCAGATTGATCCTACTCTACGTTTACCAGAACTCGATCTATCGGCGGGTTAGAGACATCACCCTTCAGAGGGCCAAAAACAGTGCCATCCATGAAGCTCTGGGAGTTCATAGGCCAATCGCACTCCAAATCATTTGATTGGCTGAAAGCCTGTGCTAGTGGCCTCTCCATCAAGACCTGGAAGGTGGCAAGACACTGTCATAGTGGGTCTGGATTCCATGGTCTGAATCTGATCTCATTAGGACCACCACTGCAACTAGCAGAGCATTGTACCTACACACTTGATGTGCATCCCCTGGTTGAAAAGATGCACTCTCTATTTTTCCTAATTTTGCCGAAAGACAAAATCAATAGTTGCTTATGTATATATGTTTATTTTAAATATTGTACATATTGTATTATGTAAGTTATTTTTTTAGATTAGGATGTACGAAAAAAAGGCTAAAATTAGAACATTGCTGAGTCCCTTTCGGGCTCCTTTAGAATGCCTCAACTTGATTTTCAAGTATTCTTGGAGTTGTTTACAAGACTGTTAACCTTAACATTCTTCCACTGTATTATCCCTCACAGGTTTTGAGGACTGGTTCACCTCATACTCGTTACGGGAAAGGAGACTGGTGCTTTTTCCTTGCATAACCCCTTCCTTTACAAAGTCTGGAGACTGTTTCCCTATTGTGTTGCCTAACGCCCTTAGGTTTACCTCCCATTTATCTTAGCATTTCTAACCCAGGAAAAGTCTCAAGACCTTCCATACCAGAGGAATTATAGGAATCATGGGAATTTCTCCCATCAAGAGTATATGCGAAGAAATATAATTAGGAACAATTAGTTTTGCATTCATAATATCATTTACGAAAAACCTATGTATTTATGACAAATCATTTTGTTTACATCTTTTGTCACTTTAACACTATTAGTGGTTCCTAGCAAACACAGATTAGATGGGAAAAATAGATAACAAAGGTTGATGGAAGTAATATAAACTTCGAAAATTATGTTATGTAGTAACCTCTTGTTTTGCATGTGCACCCCTCATGGCTTCTTGTTTTCCTTAAGTAAAAGCAATAATTTAACTTTAAAAAATTTATGGCTTCTAATAAAGTATTCAGTCACACAAGATTCAAAAATGGCATTTTTTTGGAAAAAAAAAACAAACAATTTTTCAACAATTCTATATATTTTTGGAACTATTGAGTCACTGTAGTGTTCTCTTTTAAGCGCACTCTAGAGGCGTCATAGGTTATCCAAAAATTAAAAGGAATACATTCAGATTTTTACAGTGAGAAATTTTGTCTACTTTAATTTTGTATCAAAATGTTCATCTGTCTTAGTTTCCAACTATAAGTGAATGACAAAAACAAACATTCTTCCCTTTTGTATATATGTATATATAGCTGACCGTAAAAATTGATATATAAGAAGGTAGTCAGGGTTGCGGTCAAAAGTGAAACAAAAATAGTTTACAACTATTTATTTTCCGACGTTTCGCCCCACTTTGCAGGGCTTCATCAGGGCTGCTCAAATGAATCGGTTGAACAGCTTGGTTGCTGTGACCATCTTCTTATACATATATTTTTCCCTTTTATTGTAAAAGGCCTGGCGACAACAGGCTTTAAAAAGTAGATAAGGTAGAAAATTCTGAACGAAGCAAAATTAGAGGAATGAGAATAAAGCGGAAAATTGGGGACTTGCTATTCTAGCTTGCCAGAAAATATTTAATTTATTCCCCCACTACAAAATGTTAATTTCCTTTACACTAAGTGCACTACTTTCAAGACTAATCCTGAACCAATTTATAAATAATATTTGTTCAAAATTATTTAAATATAAAAAAAAACTCACCACATTTTGATAATGCTGTTTCTAAATCTGCTTCACCTTCGGTGTTATCTAATTATGAAACAAAAACAAAATTCCTTAAAACTTTTATTAATATTTACTTCAGTTAATTAGAATTGAAATCATTACATTACATAAAAGGTCTAAAATGGATGGTTTTCAAAATGTACGAAAGAACAAAGGAAAGTCGAAATGAAGTTCACCACTAAATCATTGTAGTTTTTTTTTATATTTAAATATTTTTATCTGAATAATATCATAAAGAACATTTAAATTTGTGTCTGAAACGACAAGAAACTGCTCGTAGATTTCGATGGCTACAACACCTTGACAAACGCTCTAAACTTTCCATTCACTACAAAATATTATTAATATTAATACGAAAATCAGACCGATTTGGACATATGGAATTGAGCTCTGGGACTCCACCAAACCATCAAATTCCTTCCGCATCCAATCCTTACAATCCAAAATCCTTGATGATCCTTATTATGTTACAAATAAACTCATTCACAAAGACCTTAACATCCCATTCGTTGCTGATTTGGCCAAAAACAGGTATGCGTCTTTTCATTCTGAACTTCTTACCCATCCTAACCCATTAATTTGTAATCTCTCATCCTTAACAATCCCTGATAATCCTCCGAGGCGTCTAAAAGATGGCTACTGGACCTTCTAATTTAAATTAATGCTTGAAGTACCACCAATGGGTGGTTCCTTTCCAAGATTTTCAAGTGTAAATGAAACCTTCCACAGATTTACTCATTGTATTTATTATTTGTACAATTTTGAATTACATTAAATAAATTAATAAAAAAAAAAAAGGATCATTCATACATGCTTTTGTCAGTCATGCCAACTTCCTGGGGATTCCTATCTTAGTCATGATTTTCCAAAGTTTCTGACCACGGAATCATAATCTGCTTTATAATGACAGATAAGTCGAAAACACCTGATCTACTTCCCATCGAAAATCAAGTGGAAGAAAAACTAAAACCGTTACATTTTATTCCATATGTAGCATGTTTTAAACCAATTTTCTATCCCATTTACGATCAATGGAACAGTATTTTAAATTATATAGTGCTTATTTTCTGCTGAATTGCATGATTTTGAGTTTTGTTCCTTAAATTGGATTTTTTGCACATTTTAAAATTTGCTTATTTTGATTAGAATATCATGAAATTGAACACTTGGATTGAATTTTCGATACAAACACCAATACTAATTTAGCTATTTTTTGTGAGCGCCACCCATTGAGTAACGGGCCTCACAAATGCCCGAGGGGAGGTTGTCAGTGAATTTTTCATTATTTTATGCTTGAAAAAAGTCCGGGTGGGACCAGGATTCCATCTGACAACCTGTAGGTTCTGTAAGCTGCTATAAGCTTCTATAAAAAAAATTGTGTCAGCCCTAAAATTACCGTTTTACAAAAAAGAAGACAGTTCAGTAGGGTTCTAGGTAATTTTCTACAACAAAGTTGAATTAATATTTGAGACATCTACTTAGTAACTTATAATTGATAAAAACTTTACATGAAAACAAAATGATTTAGTTACTACAAGGGCCCAAGAGAAGAAAAAAGCCATTTATTTCTCCCCAATTTGTAATTAATTTATGATTAATTGTATAATTGCTAGAAAAAAATAATGAATCTGTCAACTATTGTTAGGAGAAAAAAAAGGGTGACTGTTTCAAAACGTTTAAAAAAAAATGTCCGATTACGGATTGATAAGTATGCTGTGTGAGATGCCAACCTAATGTATTTAGGTAGCATAGATGGGACCAAGGATACTACCTTGAGGAACACCAGCGGACTGAGTATAGAGGGATGAATAGGAACCATTGTGGTTTACTTGGAAAAATCTATCAATGAGAAAGAAACGAATGATAAGAAAGTATGTAGGAGGTAGGAATTCTTTAATAAAGATAAAATAAAAATTCGAGTTTCTGAAATTAATGTCTTCAAACAAACAGTACCTCAATATGTTTTAGTATATAGATATGTTACTTACCCCATTTAGGATACTGGTCATCTTCAATGTTCCCACTGTTGATGACGTATAATCTAGCATTAGATGACCTCCTACGCCATTGACCAGACAGCTTGATTTCTTCCATCTTGACCCCAGGAAGATATCTATCTAAGTGAAACTCCTTCTTATAGCATCCATCTGATAAAAGACTGTGTACGCTAATTGTATATACTTTGTGAAAAATAAATATGTTAATTTTAATAGAGATTCAAGAAACCCTATAAAGATTGAAAAACAACATAAAATTAATAGCTATATTGTAATAATTTTTCATTTAATTAAAATTTGTTTTGTTGTTTAAATCTCATAAAACTGATTTAATGATGGAATTAGTACCGAATTTAATTAAAAAAAAAATATAATCAATAGCTTATTGGAGGATACCTATAAAATGTATTGAAACGATGCTATGTTTTTTTCCCCTAATTAAAATTGAAATACCAAACTAAATAAATAAAGAAGTATGATGAAAAAATTTTGTTTTTAATTCACTAATTTTCAAAATTTTTATTTAGAAGGAAAAACGCCGTTGTTTAATTTCAGGCGATTTTTAAATATTGCTCGATTGAACTATCTTAAAGTCACCAATTCCCGTTTTAATCAAATATTTCAAAAGTGATATAGCACCATCACTCTCTGGAAGTTTTGGTAGAAGTCTATATGTATATATGTATATTGTATATATCTATACAAAGTCTGTATGTAATTTGTATATATACACTGTATTATCATATATTTGTAATCGTAACTATATATCAATAAAGAGGATTTGAAAATAAAATAAAAAGAGGTTTTGGTATTATTGTATTTTGCATTTAAATGAAAATGAAGAGGTTTTGAAAATAAAAATAAAATAAAATAAATAAAAGGGGTCTTAGCGGGACGGGTCTGGTGGGGAAGGATTGCCTTTTGTTGTGTAATGATCTCTTGTGAGATTGTGACATGTCATACATCGAGCAACCTACTCGCTATGATTGTCTGTTTCAACAGTCAGATATGTAAGGCTGCCACGGAGGGCGGGAGTGGAGGGTTTCACGCTGTTTTTAAATTTTGGGAAACATTCTCTGGATAGATGAAGCTACCTTCTCAAGAAAATGTATCTGTAATCAGAAAAATAAGGCCAGCGCCTGCTTAACCGCGGATGAGGCAGATGGCAGCGAATATTTAGGAAGCACTGGAGCGATCTTAGGAGGCATTGGAACGGTGTAAGACGCTGGTGTCACTGATTCACGGACGCTCCTCCTCCATTGTTTGTTGGCGCTGGTTTGGCTATAGGAACCCTTCCACCGACTCGCCGGCAGTAACCACTGTGCAGTCTACGTTTGTTGGAGTCATCGGGATGCCTGGCTCTCTTTCTCATCAGTTCACCGGCGGTCATTCTAGTCTACCAACTCTACACTCTTATTGTCATTATCGATATGCACATATCGATCCTCTCCCCTCGACCATCTGTGAATGACTATTTCTTTTCTTCTTTCATCTAGCTTCATTTTTTTTTTTTTACTTCCCACTTCATTATTTATTTTTTGTAACAACACAACAGTTCATTTTTTTTTTTAATATTTTAATTTAATTAAATTTGTGTATTACTTGGAAGGTTATCTTTTTACTATTTCATTTTCTCAATTTTTTTTTTTTTGTATGTGATATTTATTTCAGGTCCTCCATTTTATTTTAACCTCGCACCAGCGAACTTTTAACTCTAGAGAAGAGGTTAGTTTTTCATTAACGAAATATCCCTCGCCCCAACAATAGTTATAAACATCACTATAATTTTGTCGGGAATGGTTCTTTATACCGCAGACATTTTAAAAGGCTCTTTTCATCCTAAAGAAGAAACATTTAGCCGGATCACAATATCGATATCATCTTGCCCTGGCAGACTCAGAAGCACTTATTTTTCTTGGTGACGATTTTCAAATGTACATCTCTATTAGTTCACAGCTGGACGGAGATTAGATGTAAATATATTTATATATTCATATTTCTGTGTTCATAGTACATATGTAGGTTTAAGATTTTCTATCACTTATTTATTTTTTTTTTATTCTATAGGCATCTAAGTGAAAATTATTATTTTGTTGTATGGTCTGAGAATACCACAGATAAGTTTAAAAAACATATTTATTAGTGCTAACGTTTCGGCCAGAATTTCTAGCCTTCATCAGGGCTGGTTAAAGACATCAGAAATTCTCATCATTATGAATCCTAATACACTGGGCCAACGACCATGAACCCACTCGCAGCAGTACCATACTAGAACTGTCCAGACATCTTCAACACCACACATCCTCAACTGACTTCCAACTGACTTCTAACTCTCCGACTTCTTCTTACATCCAAGACACCCCTTCTAGAACTTCAACATCTTCTATCAGCAATTATTCTTCTCTAATTTCTTCCACTCCCATTATGACTAATTTGTCATTCTCACTTGCATTTCAGATGTCTTCCTTGCAGCCCTGACGAAGGATAGAAATTTTAGCCGAAACTTTGGCTCTAATAAATAAGTTTTTTAGGACCCCAACCATCTTTTCTTCATTTCTTTTTCGGCCAAGACTTCTATTGGAGTCCTATGCTGCCTAAACCATGGTTTGGGTCAATTTTTTTCATTTTGTTGGACCGCCACTCAATTAAAAAAGTCAACGCCCCAGGCCGTATTCGAACTGGCGCCGCCAATTGACATTTATTGTCATTATTATATGAGCGACAGACCATGGAGGTCTAAATCCTCGCGCGATGACTTTGGAAATGACGTGTTTTTTCGTAGGTTGGGTTCGTCACAACCACGCCTATTTTTGTGAGTGCCATCCATTGCCTAACGGGTCTAATAAATGCCCCGTGGGAGGTTGTGAGTGAGTTTTGTATTGTTTCATGCTTTAAAAAATTCCGGGTGGGACCGGGACTCGATCTGACAACCTTTGGGTTGGGATAGACTGGGCGTTGCCACGCTGCTACCGCTGCCCCCCTCCCCAACCATCTTCTAATATATATTATCCATGGTCAACTATCTTCTTATCATTAAGAAGTAATATGTTTTATAATTCTTTTTTTAATCTCTCTTTTTTTTTTTAATTTTTACATATTTGCCTATGCATTTAATTAATTTATACATATATTCCTATATGTTTATATAGGTATGTATAACTATCAGGTGGAAAGTCTTTACTGGAGCCCTCAGTACAGGTAACACCAAACATAACAATACTAGCCAGATGAAACCTTCTGCTCTCAATAATTATTGAATTTAAAAAAAACAAAACACTAAAATTCAATATTCCAAGCATTGAGGATTTTACTAGAAAGTTTTGGTATTCTGCACAAACATGTTTTTGAGAGCAGTGAAAACTAATTTTTGAGGTTTGCTACATCAATTTTTTCTGGAAATATTTTTTTTAAAAAGTTCAGAAAATTAATCTTTTTTTTTGGAAGAGGGAATTTTCATTCATGGCACGAAAACCAGCACTATTTTTTATTTTATTTATTTTTAAGAAAGTGTTAGCCTAAATTAAACAAGAATAAATTTCCTAAATTTTTATAAAAAATCTTTTTGGTGCCGGGCAGTGCTAAGGAAGCATATGCTCTTACTAATGAAGTTACAGTAAATGGTAAATTTTATGATAATCTTACTGATGAGGAACAATTATAGGAGAACACTCAAAAACTTGGATACACCTCCCAAGGCATGGGGCTAGATGCTACCTCACACCCTAGCAGGAAAAGATTTTCAATAATGATGTTATCCAACGTTTAGCCCCACTTAATATGGCTTCATCAGGGCTATTTTGATTGAAACAGGGATTACAACGGAGTTGTTTCAGCATCAGTTGTCATCCCTATTTCAATCAAAACAGCCCTGCGAAGTGGGGTGAAAGGTTGGTTAACAATAAATAGTTTATGGACCGCCACATAGAATATTTTCCTACAATCTACTTCATAAGGTCAACTATCTTCTTACAATATTTTCAATAATGTCTAGAGCATGAGGTTTTAGGAAATAATATTAGATCATAAAAAAAAAAAAAAAAAAAAAAGAATACAGTTTATTTATACATTCAATATAGCCTGGCAGTTCATTATAGCGAAAAATATCACTTTAAACTGAAATAATACTACTTATGGAGTGATAATAAATAAAAATACTGTAATGACTAAACAAAGTCCTTTCCTTATGAAGGAACGAAGACAAATTAATAGGTTTGAGGCACAAGGCATCAAGCTTACATATTGAAGGGGTGTTGTTCCAAATAATATTCTCTTTACTTGCGCTTTGAAATCTTTTGAAAAAAAATCTAGGGAGTGAGCAAGAGGAGCTGTGACATGATATTATTATAATGTACTAAGCTAATCTGTGATGGACTGAAAGGCTTTGATTTTATATGCCGTTCACTTTCAGGTGGGAAAAGATATGCTATAACGTTCAAAACTAGAACAAATAGATTAGGTTAGGCCTCATATATTTTTAGCGTGAACCTATGGAGTGAGTAAATGTTGTTCATAAATTGTAATAGAACATAAATTTTAAATTCTAATTGGCCCAGTTTTAGAATATTTTTTATAAGCATAGTAATTAATTTTGCACTATTTTGACAAACTGAAAACATTTTTTGAAATCATTCAATTGCAATTTTAATAAGTTTATAGGCCTTAAGAACAGTATATATTTCAGCTGTGTACAGCAGTGTAAGATTCTGTACTACAAAGCTCTTCAAAACTTCTGAGTGAGGTATTAATATGAAAAACTGATGTAGAAGTTAATATTCAAGAAGTATATATAAAAAAAAATCACACATTTTAATCATTATTTTCTATTAATACTGCTTAAACTTTTAAGTACAAAAGTAAAAATTCACAATTTGGTTAAATAACCATTGAGATCATAGCACAGTATCTCTTGTACTACTGGGCGAAGGTTTTAGACTCGTTACGCCATTCAGTTTTGAAGGTTTTGGAGGTTTTTGTTCTATAGGCTTCTGTGGTATAAGCAGTGTCAGTGCTGCCATTACTAGAACAAATAAGAATAATTTAAAATAATTTTCAATCTTACAAGTACTATAATATTTATAAATATAATAATGCAAGTTGCACATTGGGCAATCAATTAAATTCTTCTTATGTTTAATCCTTTTAAATTATAGTTTTTCTTAAACAGGCAACTGTCATTTGTCAAGCTGTATTTTAACAGAAGTAATAGACACAAGGGAGTGGAGTAGCTCAGTGAGTAAAGCACTGTGCCTCTACCTCCCAGGCCAGGGTTTAAAGTTGTGACAGATAATTATTAATTCTGTTAAATAAGCGATGGTTCAAATGTTTGGGTTCATTCAGAGCCCTGTTTCATAATAAAGTACAAACTAATACTATTAGTCTTATCGATTTAACTTAATACAATTACACTGACTTGTACAATAGTAACTTGTACTTTAGTACTTTTTAATTCCTGTAATATCACTAATAGTCCTTCCTATAATAAAAAAATATAAGTATTAATGTAATTACCACGTTGTTTCTATACTTGTATTTTTAACTAATACTATTAGCTTTCATTATGAAACAGGGCCCAGGAGGTCCTCTGGGGTACACCTAGTCCCTATAAAATGAGTACCTTTAATTAGGAAAAAAAACCTGGAAGTTGAGAGTAATCTTGACCAAAACACCTCCTTTCACAACCATTGATCTAGAAATAGTACTTTCTTACTGAGTACTGAAACAACAACCCTTCATGGGTTTAGTTTTATAAATATTTCTTTGATTTTTTCTTGTAATAGAACATTTTTTAATGGTCATTTTTAGTTTATTACTTTATACATTTTTTTTTTTTTTTTACTATTTTTATAGCTTCTACTTATGCTTACCTAATGAGTAGAAGGTAAAACCATAAAATAAGTATTGACAATAATCATATATGAGGTTTGCGATGACAAAATTCAAACAAAAA
>NW_027107863.1:117086-121835 GCF_000696795.3 Halyomorpha halys | reverse complement strand
TATATGAGGTTTGCGATGACAAAATTCAAACAAAAAGTTCCAGTCCGTGCGATCATCATTAAAACACTAACACTAGTTGCCCTGAAATAAGAATATAAATTAATTTGATTTAAAAAAAAATGTAGAAATAATATTTTAAAAAATTGAATATATTTTTTTAACATTTTGTTTTCCTTGACTGAAGTAAAAAATATGTTTATAAATATGAAATAAAAAATATGTTTCAATACCTTATTCTTGTTGGAAATAGTTCTACCATTATGTTTATGTTACAAAATATGCAAATATTGTAAAGAGTTAAACTGATTGAAGATAATATTATCACATATTCAGCACTAATTAATGGTATAATGAATGAGTTGACACCAGCCACCATGATACAGCCAACTGAAATTAATAAAAAGTCAAACAATTAATTGGAAGTAATAATGTAATAAAAAAAATCTTTCATTCATGGATGTGAACTCTCAATAAATTGTTTTGTATATTTTGTTTTAGTCACGAACAAATGAAAGGATAAGTAATAAATGACCCAAAGTTTATACAAAGCAATAAATAATTTTTTTTCAATTTTAATTTGGAAGACATTCCTGGACCTGCTGGAAGTTTCGAAACAAATTAAATTTTGAATTGAGGCTACTGATGATTGCAAATATTGATAATTTGATGCACTTGTATGAAGATCACGGTCCAGTTGATTTAGAAAGAAAATTTGGAATAAACTCAGGTGGATGGATAGTAACGTGTTGTGTTCCCTCTCAGCATTCTCCATTCTCCTACTCTTCCTTCCCTAACCAGGGAACCACTTCCTGAATTCAAGAGAAAAAAAATGATTTCTCTGAACCCCAGAAGAAAATGGCTCTCCTCTCTCTCCCATTTGCTTCTTTTCACAGCGATTTCTGGAAAACTGTTTTTTAATATTGGCCTCAAAGGGCACTAATGATACTTATATTACGAGGGTTCACCTTTTGTTTTTTAAATGGAACATCATATATTATTTAAAGTATTGTACATCAGAAGCCACTATATTTTCCCATCTTTCTGGCAGCATTTAGAATCACATAGGAAGAACTCTTCATTTTTTGAGTCTATCCACGAGTCGACCCAATTTTTTATGTCTTCATATAATGTTAAGCATTCCTCAGACAGGCCATGTACCATCGACCAGAACAAGTGAAGTGATGATTGGAAGGGGTCAATATCTGGTGAATACGGTGGGTGGGATAGGACTTCCCAATTAAGCTTTTGATCAGCACCCCAATGTACGCACAATCATTATCATGTAGAATGACTTTGTTGTGTCTGGAGTAGTTATTGGCACGTTTTTCCTTGAGAGTTTGGATCAATCTCATTAATTTTGTTCAGTAAACAGCTCTAGTAATGGTTCCACTTGGTTTAAGCAACACCAAATATACAGCTTGAGTTATTTTCTGGATATTGAAAATTGTCTGTCTATGTTAAAGTATTAGCTGGTGCTCTCCATAATTTTTCCTTCCGAATCGAAGATAATCCATTTTTTATCACCAGTGAATATATGGTGCAAATTAGACGTTTTTGTTATGCTTTGCAAACAGGCATAACTCATTCATATAAAATGGGTGTTCGACACCCCTCGAGTTTATTTGATATAGAGTTCAATTTTCAGCACCAAACTTGACATTAGTTAAGGCCACTTAGTGCATATTATTTTTATTGGAAGATCACTGATTGACCGTGTGTATTATTAATAAATATAATATGGTCCGAGTGCGGTCAATTAAAACTCAAATAGTAAATTGGTGTACTATTTTTATGTTTTATTACTTTTATTCTAAATTAATTAAGTTACATTTAAAAACAAAACCTATTTTTATTTCTCATATTCTAACCATATATGTATATCAAAGAATGAGAACTATTTTTATTGTTAAATTAAGACAGAGAAACAGCATTGACAGGTTGGGTGGACTTCTGTTTATGCCCGTCTTTGTTAATGTCTCTCATATACTAATAAGGGAGTCAATAGTTTAGCATCAACAGTGTGTGAACTTTGTGTGAAAATGAATGGTATGAAAGATAAAATAAAAAGTGTTATCAAACATGTCTTACATTCCATTATCTTCTTTCCAACAAAACTGACTGAGATCAAAAAACAGATGTGACCGATCAAACCACCAACATTTACCAGCATCATTTTAAAATAGACATCCTCATTCTTCAATTGTTCCTAAAAAACAAAGTATGATTAATTGATAATATTATCAAATAAATTCAATTCTGACATAAATTCACATATATTAAATTTTAAGCTTACTGAGGTTAAATTACTTCTCGCCAAGTTACCTTCGTGCAGCAGAGGGCAGAGTCCTTCTTCTGGGTCTAGATTCGATGAACTGACCAATGAAAACATTTCTGGTAACCATAATCGTAAAATGTTGTTTCTGGAAATAATAAATGACATAAATTGTAGATCGACTCATTTTAATAGTTTTTTGGAATACTAACACTAAAATTCATATAAATTTATTCACTTTTCTCCATCACATTTTTATTTATTATTATTTATTTATTTAATTTATTATTTTACTACCCCTTCTTTTTTTTTGTTTTTTTTTCTATTCATTTCTTTTGTTAACTTTCCTTATATTTTGCATCTTTATCAATTATTATGGTTACATATATTTTCTTTCTCCCAATTTTCTTTTTCTTTCCATATTTCAATTTTTAAATCATTAATAACTAATATGCGCATACTTCTTTGCATTATATAACTTCATTTTTTTTTTATTTCCTTAATTATGTTATTTTACCCACTTTTTCAATTACCTATGTCTACATTTTATTTCCCACTTCTCTCATCACTTCATTTTATTAATTTTATTCTGTAAAATTATTCATTTTATGTCATTCTGTTTATATTTTATTTTTATTTTCTGTACTTATTGTGGTTATTATCATGTTCTGTTCTTAGTTCTGAAGAAGGCTAGAAACTCTAGCCGAAATTTTGGCACAATTAAATAGGTTACACCAACTTATTTGTGTTTCATTTTGACCGCACCCCCAACCATCTTCTCCCCGCACATTTTAATTTAGTTTTTCTAAGTAATATTTCACAACTCAGTCTCAAAATTGGCAATCTACAGCTCTCTAACTTTTTTGGGTTAAGTTTTTCAACTCAGTTTTTCTACATTGTACAAAAATTTAAGCAATGAGTAATAAGTAATTACTTTTTTAAAGGCAAAAACTCAAACTAAAATCTTGTTGTAAATAGATAGGTTAATGACAGTTTAACAAATATTAAATATTGTGTCATTCTTTGGAAAATTAGTAAATATTTTAGACATTATCAAAAATTTGAATAGATCATATCACAAAAATGTCAAAAAAACTGATCCTCTTCTTTGGAGAATTAAAATTTGCATAAATTCAACTTTTCCATTAGTAAGCTGATATTCATATCATGCCATTTAACTTAGTTATGATGGACTAATCATAACAGGACCTGCAGAAAGTATTAATAACTGAATTAACTATTCTCAGTAGAGATTAATCTTCATTAATAAAAGATGAGGAGACATGATTATGATGAACTTTCACTGGCCATTTTAGTGAAGGTTGACAATCTGTTGCTACAGTTAATCTTACCAAATATTCAACCTTCTCTGTAACAAAATTTCATCATAACTATTTTTTCCAATTATTTCTTTACTTGAAATAGCTAAATTGTAATTGTTTACAATTTAAATAATTACATTTGATGAAAGTAGAAGACCATTCCAAAAAAAATTTAAAATAAATTTTCATATTGAATATCATAGCATATGTTGAATGTTTTCTTTCTTTAGTTTTCCTGATGATAACTGAATTGATAATGTTAACTACTAAATTATTTACTGGTATTTGAGAGTCTTAGGGAGCATGGTAGCTCAATGAGTAAGGTGCTGTGCTACTAACTTTGAATTTGGTCGTGGCAGATAATTATTTATTCTGTTACTGCAGCCATGATTCACCACTAGGTTTGGGACCCCTCGTAGGGCACAACCAGCCTCAATAAAGTGGGTACCCATAATTACGCAATAAACCTGACAGTCAAGAATGATATTGAACAAATCAGTTCCAACTACCTTTGTTTCAAGAAACAGTATTTCCTTAAAAGTACTAAACCAGTGACCTTTCATAGGTTGTAGTGGTATGGTTTTTTTGGTCGAGTGTCTAAAGCTTTGTTTTTGAAAACTTCCCCTATCTTAAAAATTATTTTTGTTGCATTCATTACAGGTAATACTCACAATCCAACTGCTCCTAAATGAATGAAGAATATTATCACAGCTTTATTGATAAAAGGTGGTTTAAAGATGTCCATTCCGTCCATGAATTTTGAAAAATTAGATCTATCGTCATTTTTTGTACTATCATGCTTCAGCTTCTTTATCTGGAAATAAAATCAAAAATATATTTGTTCTTCCTCCCAAAAACAAACACTCACAAAAAAGAAGTTAATAATAATCTAAAACTACAAGATTTTACAAAGAGATTTTAAAGGATATTTTATTTTTAAAAAAATATTTCATCAAAGCAAAAATATCTATAAGCAGTAGCTGTTATAAAATTTTGCAAGCTAAATCTTTTTTGCTCTACACGCGGGACACCACAAACGATACTTCTACCACATTGTTAATTTGGCTTTGAGTAAGCTATTGTTTTAGAGTTGTTTAGTAAACAACTGAGAAAATGTAAAATCCAAAATATCTGTCTAGCTCCTAAAAAAAAAAA
>NW_027107863.1:109112-115866 GCF_000696795.3 Halyomorpha halys | reverse complement strand
ATTTCCTTAATTATGTTATTTTACCCACTTTTTCAATTACCTATGTCTACATTTTATTTCCCACTTCTCTCATCACTTCATTTTATTAATTTTATTCTGTAAAATTATTCATTTTATGTCATTCTGTTTATATTTTATTTTTATTTTCTGTACTTATTGTGGTTATTATCATGTTCTGTTCTTAGTTCTGAAGAAGGCTAGAAACTCTAGCCGAAATTTTGGCACAATTAAATAGGTTACACCAACTTATTTGTGTTTCATTTTGACCGCACCCCCAACCATCTTCTCCCCGCACATTTTAATTTAGTTTTTCTAAGTAATATTTCACAACTCAGTCTCAAAATTGGCAATCTACAGCTCTCTAACTTTTTTGGGTTAAGTTTTTCAACTCAGTTTTTCTACATTGTACAAAAATTTAAGCAATGAGTAATAAGTAATTACTTTTTTAAAGGCAAAAACTCAAACTAAAATCTTGTTGTAAATAGATAGGTTAATGACAGTTTAACAAATATTAAATATTGTGTCATTCTTTGGAAAATTAGTAAATATTTTAGACATTATCAAAAATTTGAATAGATCATATCACAAAAATGTCAAAAAAACTGATCCTCTTCTTTGGAGGATTAAAATTTGTATAAATTCAACTTTGCCATTAGTAAACTGATATTCATATCATGCCATTTTACTTAGTTATGATGGACTAATCATAACAGGACCTGCAGAAAGTATTAATAACTGAATTAACTATTCTCAGTAGAGATTATTCTTCATTAATAAAAGATGAGGAGACATGATTATGATGAACTTTCACTGGCCATTTTAGTGAAGGTTGACAATCTGTTGCCACAGTTAATCTTACCAAATATTCAACTTTCACTGTAACAAAAGTTCATCATAACTATTTTTTCCAATTATTTCTTTACTTGAAGTAGCTAAATTGTAATTGTTTACAATTTAAATAATTACATTTGATGAAAGTAGAAGACCATTTTAAATAAATTTTCATATTGAATATCATAGCATATGTTGAATGTTTTCTTTCTTTAGTTTTCCTGATGATAACTGAATTGATAATGTTAACCACTAAATTATTTAATGGCATTTGAGAGTCTTAGGGAGCATGGTAGCTCAATAAGTAAGGTGCTGTGCTACTAACTTTGAATTTGGTCGTGGCAGATAATTATTTATTCTGTTACTGCAGCCATGATTCAACACTAGGTTTGGGACCCCTCCTGGGGCACACCCAGCCTCAATAAAGTGGGTACCCATAATTACGCAATAAACCTGACAGTCAAGAATGATATTGAACAAATCAGTTCCAACTACCTTTGTTTCAAGAAACAGTATTTCCTTAAAAGTACTAAACCAGTGACCTTTCATAGGTTGTAGTGGTATGGTTTTTTTGGTCGAGTGTCTAAAGCTTTGTTTTTGAAAACTTCCCCTATCTTAAAAATTATTTTTGTTGCATTCATTACAGGTAATACTCACAATCCAACTGCTCCTAAATGAATGAAGAATATTATCACAGCTTTATTGATAAAAGGTGGTTTAAAGATGTCCATTCCGTCCATGAATTTTGAAAAATTAGATCTATCGTCATTTTTTGTACTATCATGCTTCAGCTTCTTTATCTGGAAATAAAATCAAAAATATATTTGTTCTTCATCCCAAAAACAAACACTCACAAAAAACAAGTTAATAATAATCTAAAACTACAAGATTTTACAAAGAGATTTTAAAGGATATTTTATTTTTAAAAAAATATTTCATCAAAGCAAAAATATCTATAAGCAGTAGCTGTTATAAAATTTTGCAAGCTAAATCTTTTTTGCTCTACACGCGGGACACCACAAACGATACTTCTACCACATTGTCAATTTGGCTTTGAGTAAGCTATTGTTTTAGAGTTGTTTAGTAAACAACTGAGAAAATGTAAAATCCAAAATATCTGTCTAGCTCCTAAAAAAAAAAACTTTATATGTTAATGTCATGTTTTCTTTTATTAGTTAGATGGAAACAATTAAAATTTGAGTGGTAAAAATAAGTGCTACATTTATTTAAATTAATCTTTATATATTTCCACATTAAAGAGTTAGTATAGCATAAGGATATTGCCATTTTTATGTGAATGTATGCCATTTCTAAAACAGTCATGAAAAATACACTATTTTTTATTTTAATTTAATATGTTGAATTGAAAAAACAGGTAATTAGACATAAGTTAAGGTTTGCTTATTAATAAAATTATATGATTCTCTAATTATTTAATGTCTCATAGGGTAATTGTGGGCTGAAATTAATGACCAGGGCAGACAGGGGGCTTGCATAAAGTTTTTTAAAATCGATGAGGTTCTGAAATTGTATTAAGGTATGATAATTTATTAGAAATATTTTTATTTATTTAAAATCATTAAAAACCATATGTATAATAAAAGCTGTTTGAGATAGATTGTCCTTGAGAATGGCCCAGGATCAGATTCCTAGGATGATCTTGGACGAAAGGATATATAAGACAAGGAGAGTAGAAAGACCCCGGCTTCGATGGATCAATGGAGTGGCTGCGGATGCCAGGTCTATCTTGGGAATCTGCAATTGGAGAGTAGCGGCAACCATTAGAGAGGACTGGTGGATGAAGTTGCAGGAGGCCTTGACTCTACAAGAGTTATAGCGCCACAGAAGATGATGATGAATAACAGTCTCTAGGAAGTAAAAAGATTATATATATAAAAACTATAATATAATTTGAAATTCTTACCGGATAATTACTACGTGGATTACGGGTGTTGATAGAGTATATAGTGCGGCATACTTTGAGAGCTTCTTCATGATATCCTTTGTCAGCCAAGAATTTGGGCGATTCAACAAAGAAAATACAGCCTATACCACTTATAAGTGATGGTAAAGCACACACCATCTGAAACAGTTGCCACGAGTCGAGAGGTATTTGACTGGGAACTTTCATTGGGATTATCCACATTGCAAGACCTGTTTGATAAGAAAAAAAAGTGAGTCAGATTGAAAATAATAACTTATCAATATCCCTTCGAACAACAGTAAAAAAAAAATTAAACTAAATACCAGGAGGAGTACTTATGCACCGCACACAATCTTATGGTTTTTGTTATTTTTTTGTTATTTACTACTACTCTTTGGTGTTACAGACCAAAATGGTGCTTGGTCTCCATGGTCTTCTTTAGATGATCCTATCTTGTGCAGTTGCTCGCTAGTTGTGGGTGTTCAGCAGATCTCAGGCCTCACACAGGATAGCAACCTTCCATGTAAGCTGTGACCTGTCACTTTATTTTGACTATTTTCACTAATTCTTGAAAAGCTAATTCTGATCCACTTGATCTTCCGAAAAACGCTCATTCTCATAGCATCCACTATTTTGGTCAACTTTAAAAATGCTTCCTTGAGAGACTCAAAGGATTGCACAACTAGGTTGGTCAATTCACTCATTCATCATTGTTGCAATAGACACATGTAGCACTCCTTGGCCTGCTCAATCATGTATCCTTGCTTCATCCATTCTCAGGATATGTCCTAACCATTTCAATAGCTGATCTCGAGAAAAATGGGATATAGCTAGATCAACATACATTAAGTAGACCTCCTGGGCCGCCCATAGCTCAGTGGTTAAGACACAGTCTTACCAATTTGATGTCTATTGGCGGTGCCGGTTCGAATCCGGCCTGGGACGTTGACTTTTTTCATTGAGTGGCGGTCCCACAAAATGAAAAACTTTGACCCCCAACCATGGTTAGTTAGTATAGGACTCCAATGGGAGTCTTGGCCGAAAAAAAAAAAAGTAGACCTTGATTTTTCTTGTACGAAGAGCTCCTTCCTCCTATTTAGGCCATACTATCTATTCGTTCTGCAGATACCTTCATAAGGGTCCATGTCTCACATGTATATGTAGCAACAGGCTGAATCAGTGTTTTGTATAGTCTAAACTTGGTTGCACAGCTCAATAGTCAACTTTTCAGAAGGCTCCCTATTGGAAATTACACTCTCTTGGCAGCCATTAGATAAAGTATACAAAGCTAACTAAGTATATATCATCCACTAAACCATGTCCACTATGTTGTTTATAAAAAGTTGAAGGGTTTGAAAAAGAAGACTTTATCCAAATTTCATCAAAATCTGTAAAGCCATTTTAGTAGTACAGTTCATAGAAAAACATTTTTTCGATTGATTAATTACAGTCTTGTAAACTAGATCACAGTTTTTGTCTTTTTTTCCCACAAGAAGTGATAAAAAATAAAATAAAATAAAGATTTCAATTAGAATGAAATCAAATATATTCTTTAATTTTTCGGTTTGATTCCAGTTTCAACAACTTTAAGACCATAATTCAAAATATTATGCTGAAGTTATTTTTCAATAAACTGTGATTGCTGTTATACCCACATCTGGAGCCTGATTTAGTACACTTACAAAACAAAAAAAGCAAACAAAGTAGTTCATCATGACACAGATAGGTAAACCAATGGCTCAAATTGTATTTTTTGGATATACCAAATTTATTAAGAGTGATATACTAAAGAGGAGAAGAGTATTAAGGCTATACCAGTGGTTCTTTTACCATAATATTACACTATATCCATCCTATATTATATTTAAATTTGATAAAATTTATGCTTAGGAATAAATGTCTAATTTAGAAATGTTCAATGAAGACCCATCATGGGTTTTAGTGGTACTATTTTTTTATGTAAGTATTAAATGGTGTAAACAAAAAAAGTGCCTTTAATGTTTTGAGCTTTAATAAATATTCAAGCCTTATTTTATCTTTTTTTCCAACAAATTCAATCATTATAAGAATAATTGTGCAGCAAATTTTTTTTAATCCCTACAACAATAAGGTTGGACTAGACTACATCGAAAATGTAGCTCAAGTACAGTAATTCCCTCAGAGGAAAATAAAATACTAAAGTAAATTTCTAATATGAAATAATATTCTTTCCAATTACTAACAATAATATATATTTTACCACACTAACCTGCTAGCGTTATCTGACCTATCGCATTATAAGTCCCCATTGACAAGACAGCTATATTTCTTCCCTTCTTAAGAAAAACCTCTGAGACATAGGCCATAAAAATTGAAGATGGTCCACAGAATCTGTAAAACAATTTATATTAACTATTAAATTAATAACATTTAAAAAAATCTTTAAGCAATTAGTTTTCAAATAAATACATAAAATAAGTTTTACAAGAAATTAAACTTTTTTTAGACATCACTATAATATATAAAAATATAAATAGATATATTATTTGTATTAACTAATCAATGTTCTATGGCTTTTATCAAATACAATTTTTTTTTTAAATTATTTTTTTATAAAAGCTAAGCATCTGAAACAAAGGAAATGTTTCAAAGGAATTGTGAATCACATTCCTAGTTTTTAATTTTTTTTTTTTAACATAATATTTCATGTTGTAATGAGATAAACAAGAATAGTGAATATTGAAGAATGTCAATTTTTAATCCATGGAAATTATTTCTAATCAATCAATAAAGAATAATTTATGATCCAAGAGGATTGAATCACTCTTTAAAGTTATGTTACAATGGTAAGCTTTGCATAACGACCAGAGAAAGTGTATGGGAATTTATGACAAAGAGGAGAGAAGCCAAAAAACTATGTAAGTAGAAGCAAAACAAAAACCTTAAAAAGTTACAAGAATTCTGGAAGAAAAAAAAGAATCAAGAAAGTTTCATATGGGTGAAAAAGGAATTACAAGCCAAAAATGGAAAGAAGGTGAGCTTATTGGGAAAAGATGTCCATTGTCAATAGGCGGAGCCAGTATTTTAGAGAACTATTAAACACACGAGCCACTGAGAAAATATCTGAAGAAAGCTTTAATCTAAATGAACTCCTGGGTAAGGCACAGGATGGTGGAGAAGAAATTGAAACTCCTGAGAACGGGAGGGACCATTTATAATCGACTGTCCAAACATTTAGCATATGCAGATGATGTAGCCATTGCTGCGAGAACCCGAGCAGCATTAAAAGGAAAATTCCAGTAATTTGAATAAGCAGAATTTGAATTAGGCCTCAAGGTGAATGGAGATAAGACAGTATATATGTAAAGTTCAAGCAAGGACAAGGAAGAGAATAGCAAAGTGACGTTCAGAGACCACATTTTCAGTTCTTTAAACCAATCTAAATACCTGGGAAGCCTGGTTACAGATGCATTGAAGGTCAGTGGTAATCTATGGGGGAGAAACATGGCCCTTAACAAGAAAAGCGGAGCTCAACTCCTGGAAGAGATAGGTGTTGAGAAGGATATGGGAAGGAGGCTAGTATAACTTCTACACCTGTCGTAATGGTGTTAATAGTAAACAAAAGTATGGAACTATTTCAAATCACCTATTTGATTAGTTCTATATCTCACATCCATATAAAATTACAGATTTTACACAACTATTGGAGAACCAAACCTTTGTGTTCCTCTGGATTTTTTGCGATTTCCACACTAGCCAGAATTATGAGAATACTTGCTTCCATGTCCATATCAGCTACTCCATCCCAATTCATCATACTTGACAACTATGGCTGGTTACTGAGCTATTTGCATTTTCTAAGTCAGCTGAGACTTGCATGGCATGAGCTTTGGCACAAGCAAATAACTATGAGCTGGAGCAGCCAGGGAGGATCCAGGAAGATGGGTTCCTGAAATCCCTGCTTTGCCCTAAAGGTTCCCTTCCCTTCTTATGATATCTTACATGACTCACTTCAACTAC
>NW_027107863.1:103534-109062 GCF_000696795.3 Halyomorpha halys | reverse complement strand
AAACAATTTATATTAACTATTAAATTAACAACATTTAAAAAAATCTTTCAGCAATTAGTTTTCAAATAAATACATAAAATAAGTTTTACAAGAAATTAAACTTTTTTTAGACATCACTATAATATATAAAAATATAAATAGATATATTATTTGTATTAACTAATCAATGTTCTATGGCTTTTATCAAATACAATTTTTTTTTTAAATTATTTTTTTATAAAAGCTAAGCATCTGAAACAAAGGAAATGTTTCAAAGGAATTGTGAATCACATTCCTAGTTTTTAATTTTTTTTTTTTAACATAATATTTCATGTTGTAATGAGATAAACAAGAATAGTGAATATTGAAGAATGTCAATTTTTAATCCATGGAAATTATTTCTAATCAATCAATAAAGAATAATTTATGATCCAAGAGGATTGAATCACTCTTTAAAGTTATGTTACAATGGTAAGCTTTGCATAACGACCAGAGAAAGTGTATGGGAATTTATGACAAAGAGGAGAGAAGCCAAAAAACTATGTAAGTAGAAGCAAAACAAAAACCTTAAAAAGTTACAAGAATTCTGGAAGAAAAAAAAGAATCAAGAAAGTTTCATATGGGTGAAAAAGGAATTACAAGCCAAAAATGGAAAGAAGGTGAGCTTATTGGGAAAAGATGTCCATTGTCAATAGGCGGAGCCAGTATTTTAGAGAACTATTAAACACACGAGCCACTGAGAAAATATCTGAAGAAAGCTTTAATCTAAATGAACTCCTGGGTAAGGCACAGGATGGTGGAGAAGAAATTGAAACTCCTGAGAACGGGAGGGACCATTTATAATCGACTGTCCAAACATTTAGCATATGCAGATGATGTAGCCATTGCTGCGAGAACCCGAGCAGCATTAAAAGGAAAATTCCAGTAATTTGAATAAGCAGAATTTGAATTAGGCCTCAAGGTGAATGGAGATAAGACAGTATATATGTAAAGTTCAAGCAAGGACAAGGAAGAGAATAGCAAAGTGACGTTCAGAGACCACATTTTCAGTTCTTTAAACCAATCTAAATACCTGGGAAGCCTGGTTACAGATGCATTGAAGGTCAGTGGTAATCTATGGGGGAGAAACATGGCCCTTAACAAGAAAAGCGGAGCTCAACTCCTGGAAGAGATAGGTGTTGAGAAGGATATGGGAAGGAGGCTAGTATAACTTCTACACCTGTCGTAATGGTGTTAATAGTAAACAAAAGTATGGAACTATTTCAAATCACCTATTTGATTAGTTCTATATCTCACATCCATATAAAATTACAGATTTTACACAACTATTGGAGAACCAAACCTTTGTGTTCCTCTGGATTTTTTGCGATTTCCACACTAGCCAGAATTATGAGAATACTTGCTTCCATGTCCATATCAGCTACTCCATCCCAATTCATCATACTTGACAACTATGGCTGGTTACTGAGCTATTTGCATTTTCTAAGTCAGCTGAGACTTGCATGGCATGAGCTTTGGCACAAGCAAATAACTATGAGCTGGAGCAACCAGGGAGGATCCAAGAAGATGGGTTACTGAAATCCCTGCTTTGCCCTAAAGGTCCCCTTCCCTTCTTATGATATCTTACATGACTCACTTCAACTACACACACCACGACTGCTATTCAGCCTGCAGTGTCGAAGCATATCATAGCGGAGCCTCCCAAAGAACCCCTTACAGACATCTCCACTTTGATCAGTGGTGGTGGGGAGCACTGCCTGGGGGACTGCTGCCCGGCAGATGGTTCGGGAGTCATCTCTAATGAAGCAAGCAGACCCTTATAGTGTCCATCTGGATGGCTCTTATCTCAGCTGGTGGCCTAACCTGAGAAGTTCTCAATAATAATGCTTAAGCTCTTTATCTGATCAGTGTAAGATCTTCCTAGCCTAAATCCACTCTGCTCCCTTCTTAGTTTGGCATCAACAGCGTCTTCTATCCTGCCGAGAATTATGCGGATCAAATTCAAGCTGGAGACATAGGTAAGCATGATGCTTCTCCAATTAAAATAGTTTGCAAGGTTACCTTTCTTTTTGAGTTTCCTCTTCTTATCTTCAGGGATATATTCTTTTTTCCACATAACAGTGGTCAGTGGATGAAGATACTGGTCAACAATCTTAGGGTCGTTTCCAGGAGATCTGCAGTTATATTATCAATTCCTATTGAAATTATTTAATAAATGTTTTTAACACCAAGAATGTTTTATTGATTGATCATACCAGCTCTTATCCAGAAGTTCTCAACATCCAGAATCGTATGCTGGCCACATTTTGGATAAATGGAGTTCCATTGTTTTCAAAACTAATTAACTATTAATAATGAACATATAACTGCATTGTTTAAAACAGAAAGAAAATTATTCTAAGTTTACAAAACTTAGAATATAATAGAACATCAAGAAAGGAAGAACATTAGGATGAAGAACGCATTGCTATTAGTTTTCGATGAAAGACAAGTAAATAAAAAAGATCTATGATACTTAGAAATTGGTTTATTAATAAATTAAGACACTTACAGAGAAGACAGCGGACCATCAGTGTTATTGTTGTTCATTATAAGAAACATGACCTTTTTATTTAAACATTACATACATTTTTTGTCAGAGAAATCAGTTATTCAATCAATCAGACAAGAATGTTATTCTTTAATAGTTAAAAACTGTTCGGTATTTGTTATTTTTGTATAAATTTCTTTGTTATAGGTGCCCCAATAATGATAGTGTCCTGGGGCCCAACTGGTTAAGGTATGCCATTGTTACATTTAAGCAAATCAAGGATAAAGCTGATAAGAAAGTTTACTGTGTTTCTTATAACCAAAAATAAGGCTATTGGTCGACCTTCTCCACAAGTACCTAAATTATGTAATATAAAATAAACAAGTAAGGTTATTATTTGTACGAACATGAAGCCAGCGAGAAACTTGAAGACTATCATCAATGAAAGGATTGGGAATATTCCTGCAAGAATGTTCAAGGTACCATTTAGAAGGAATCCGAGGACGAGCAGCTTTTTCCTACCAAGAGCATCTGATATGAAGCCCCATAAGAATCCAGATGCCATCATACCTTAAAGTAAAGTGGAATATACAATAATCATTTATATCAGGCCAAATCGCAAGTTTAGATGTGATTGTATTAGGTCTACTGGAAAGTTCTGTTAATTTCTACAATAAAACAAAATAATTATATATAATGTTTTCACTTACTTGAGATTGTTATTATTGCTTAAATAAAATAATATGTATCCAAGTTAGGTCTCGAAATAATGTTTATTATTTCTTTAAATATTCATTGTTCAGTCAGTTCTGCCACCCTCAAGGACAATTTTAAATATAAATTTACACCTAACCTCCAATTTTAAAAGTTTTTTGCAGGCTTTTCTGCCTAGGTCATTAATTACAATCAAGATCACCCTATTTTATCCCTTTTCTATTAAGTTCGATAACTTTTCAGTACAGATTAACTCAACACTATTATCACTTGCTTAACATACTAAAATTAAAATTGGATGTGAGGTGTAAATTTATATTTAAGATTTTCCTTGAGGATGGCCAAAACAATGGACTTTTATAAAATATAATATATGAGATCAGTGAAGAACACAAATAAGTAAAAATTTATTAGTGCCAATGTTTTGGCCAAAATTTCTAGCCTTCATCAGGGCTAAGAATAAAAATCAAGATAACAGCCAATGAATAAAAGGATTTATAGAATGTAATATATAGAATATTATGTATTAGTAATAGTAGTATGATGTTCTTTCTATTGAACATAGTCGGCCTCATTTCTTGGAGTGCTGTTTTTAAATTATCCAATTGCTGACAGTATTTCTTCGAATTTAGTTTGTTGTTTGGTTTCAACAGCTTAGAATGTATTGGTTTTTGAATGTTCCACCATAACACAACATTCTCTTACTCAGGTTCAACATCTGTTTATATGTGGAGGAGGAGGTTTTCCAGGCTCATGGTATACCCTTTTCCCTACAATATTTTGGTAATCCACTTTTAATCCTTAGCTATCACCCATTCCATAAAAGATTATGATAATTATATTCATCTAGAAATGTGCATAGATTCAGCACTCAAGTGTCACGTAAAGATGTGGTACCCATCTTGACTATTTCGATACCAGTTCTAATTTCTTTAATACGGTCCTGAAAGGTATGTTAAGCTGCATCATGCCTTTCTGTTATCTCTGATTTCAAAAAAAGGATTTTTCTATAACATGATTTTGACAGCATTATTTTATTTAATTTCAAGAAACAGACGGAACTTTCCACTAGACCTAATATATAAGTTAATCATAATAAGTTAATAATTAGGAATACTGGTTTGGTTGAACACTAACATTATACACAAGGCTCGGTCTATTTCCCTCCTAGAATAATGAATATCGAATTCAAGTTCGACCATGCAGAACCTCCATGGCTTAAAAATTGAAGTCCTTGTAAAAACTACTTTTAATCAATGACTTACTTTTACTAAATTTATTTGTTTGATTTATTTTTTTTGCTGGAGAAATATTATTGTTTAAAATTAATTGTATTGTTTTTCAGAATATACAATTTTCCATTAAATCATATTTATAAATAACCACAACATTGATCAAAACATAAAATAAAGTGTACACATATTTTAAATTTGAAACAGGATTTATAGGTCTAAAGGAAACTTAAAAAAAAAAAAGAAATAATAAATACTTAAAAATTATAAAATATAATTTAAAAGGATGAGAATGGATTTATATAATGAGAAGATGGTTGGGGTGTGTTCGGTGAAGAACACAAAGTAGGACCTTTTTTATCAGTACCAATGTTTCGGCCAGAATTTCTAGCCTTCATCAGGGCTAAAAACAAGATAACATCCAATGGATAAAAGGATGTATAGAGTGATTAGAAAATAACTAAAATTATTGATACATAAATGATGCTCAATGACATGTAAGAAGATGAACGGTGTATATGAGAAAATTAGTATAAAAATTAAGTAAGAGGAAAGAACAAATAATAAGATAAATAGGACAAATCCAGGTGGCATCATTTACAATAGGCTCACACAACACATGGCTTATGCGGTTGATGTAGTCATCACAGGGAAAACCAAAACAGCACTGGCCGGTGCTGTAGAAGAATCCAAGAGAGCAGCACAAGATTTAGCACTTAATATAAATAGTGAAAAGACTAAATATATGAAAACCTCTAGTCAGACCAGGGAGAGAAGAGATATTGTGGTGGATGTGGGGGAAAACACCTTTCGCAGCTGCAGTACTTTAAAGTACCTGGGAGGAGTCATGACGGAGAATAATAATTTAGAAGTCGAAATTAAGGGCACAATGGTAGCAGGAACCAGTCATCGTGGCCAAGAACAGCAGATCCAGACTAAAGACAGAAGCGGAGAGGTGTGCCAGTCTCGTAGGAGAGTGGTGCGTAAAGAGGAAGTTGAGTATGGCAGCAGCCAAGACTCAAGCCATACTCATAAGAGGCTCCATGGGCAGGGCTCGTCCTATCACCCTGAAT
>NW_027107863.1:101727-102405 GCF_000696795.3 Halyomorpha halys | reverse complement strand
AAAAATTGGTGATCCTAGGGAGTAGTGGCATGCACTACCCCACTGCTCCCGCACCCCGTATGCCAGAGATGGCAAGGGAGGGGGATAAAAAAAAAAAATTAATAAAAAAAAGGTAGCAGGAACCAGATGTTTCTAATCCCTGCAAAAAGCTCTGCAATGCAAAAGTCTTTCCAGGAAAGCAAAGCTTTTATTATACAAAACAATAATTAGGCCAGTAGTAATGTATAGCAGTGAGATGTGGACTCTAACCAATCAAAACAGAAGAGCTCTACTGGTTCGGGAGAGAAGATTCCTGAGAAAGATCTTTGGAGCTGTTAAAGAAGACCACAGGTGGAGAGTCAGAAGCAATGCCGACCTAATAGAATTGTTTGGAGAGCCTGATATCCTCTGTACTATTATGAAGAGGAGACTGTGATGGTTAGGACATTTGGAAAGGATGGAGCCCTGTAGACTGCCTAAAAGGACGCTAATTGGTGCACCAGGTGGAGGAAAAGGGGCAGACCCAGAAGTTGATGGTAGGATGATTTGAAAGAGATGGAAATCAGGAATTGGAGGAGTCTTGGTGGAGACCGCGAAGCATGGGGAAGAACGATGGCACAGGCCCAGGTCCTGCAAGGACTGTAGCACCCAACAGTGAGTGAGTGACATATGACAATCTAGTAAGTGAGTGACATATGA
>NW_027107863.1:97604-100537 GCF_000696795.3 Halyomorpha halys | reverse complement strand
TCAGAACGAACCAAGCAAAGATTGAAGTCATAGTCCATGCCAGAAGGCAAGGATAGCCGACAGCACCAGAATTTCATCATAGACAGCAAAGGAAGAAGAACATCTGGCAAGGAATTGAATGGATCTCTACCTTGGTGTTGGCCTGAAAAGGCATCTTCACCTTCCCCAATCATGTCAAGGAGAGACTGATACTGTCCTGGCAGTTCTATCAGCAAATGTTGCTGTAGCTCTCCCTTCGGCTCAAGCTGAAGATCTTCAAGACCCCCATCAGATTGATCCTACTCTACGTTTACCAGAACTCGATCTATCGGCGGGTTAGAGACATCACCCTTCAGAGGGCCAAAAACAGTGCCATCCATGAAGCTCTGGGAGTTCATAGGCCAATCGCACTCCAAATCATTTGATTGGCTGAAAGCCTGTGCTAGTGGCCTCTCCATCAAGACCTGGAAGGTGGCAAGACACTGTCATAGTGGGTCTGGATTCCATGGTCTGAATCTGATCTCATTAGGACCACCACTGCAACTAGCAGAGCATTGTACCTACACACTTGATGTGCATCCCCTGGTTGAAAAGATGCACTCTCTATTTTTCCTAATTTTGCCGAAAGACAAAATCAATAGTTGCTTATGTATATATGTTTATTTTAAATATTGTACATATTGTATTATGTAAGTTATTTTTTTAGATTAGGATGTACGAAAAAAAGGCTAAAATTAGAACATTGCTGAGTCCCTTTCGGGCTCCTTCAGAATGCCTCAACTTGATTTTCAAGTATTCTTGGAGTTGTTTACAAGACTGTTAACCTTAACATTCTTCCACTGTATTATCCCCCACAGGTTTTGAGGACTGGTTCACCTCATACTCGTTACGGGAAAGGAGACTGGTGCTTTTTCCTTGCATAACCCCTTCCTTTACAAAGTCTGGAGACTGTTTCCCTATAGTGTTGCCTAACGCCCTTAGGTTTACCTCCCATTTATCTTAGCATTTCTAACCCAGGAAAAGTCTCAAGACCTTCCATACCAGAGGAATTATAGGAAACATCGGAATTTCTCCCATCAAGAGTATATGCGAAGAAATATAATTAGGAACAATTAGTTTTGCATTCATAATATCATTTACGAAAAACCTATGTATTTATGACAAATCATTTTGTTTACATCTTTTGTCACTTTAACACTATTAGTGGTTCCTAGCAAACACAGATTAGATGGGAAAAATAGATAACAAAGGTTGATGGAAGTAATATAAACTTCGAAAATTATGTTATGTATTAACCTCTTGTTTTGCATGTGCACCCCTCATGACTTCTTGTTTTCCTTAAGTAAAAGCAATAATTTAACTTTTAAAAAATTGAAGGCTTCTAATAAAGTATTCAGTCACACAAGATTCAAAAATGGCATTTTTTTGGAAAAAAAAATTAAAAACAATTTTTCAACAATTCTATATATTTTTGAGACTATTGAGTCACTGTAGTGTTCTCTTTTAAGCGCACTCTAGCGGCGTCATAGGTTATCCGAAAATTAAAAGGAATACATTCAGATAGTGAGAAATTTTGTCTACTTTAATTTTGTATAAAAATGTTCATCTGTCTTAGTTTCCACGTGTGATTCCAAGTGAATGATAAAAACAAACATTTTCCCTTTTATTGTAAAACCAGCGGCCTGGCGACAACAGGCTTTAAAAATTAGATAAGGTAGAAAATTCTGAATGAAGCAAAATTAGGAGAATGAGAATAAAGCGGAAAATTGGGGACTTGCTATTCTAGCTTGCCAGAAAATATTTAAGAAAACCCCCCACTACAAAATGTTAATTTCCTTTACACTAAGTGCACTACTTTCAGGACTAAACCTGAACCAATTTATGAATAACATTTGTTTAAAATTATTTAAATATAAAAAAAACTCACCACATTTTGATAATGCTGTTTCTAAATCTGCTTCACCTTCGGTGTTATCTAATTCTGAAACAAAAACAAAATTCCTTAAAACTTTTATTAATATTTACTTCAGTTAATTAGAATTGAAATCATTACATTACATAAAAGGTCTAAAATGGATGGTTTTCAAAATGTACGAAAGAACAAAGGAAAGTCGAAATGAAGTTCACCACTAAATCATTGTAATTTCTTTTTATATTTAAATATTTTTATCTGAATAATATCATAAAGAACATTTAAATTTGTGTCTGAAACGACAAGAAACTGCTCGTAGATTTCGATTGCTACAACACCTACTTGACAAAGGCTCTAAACTTCCCATTCACTACAAAATATTATTATACACTATGAAAATCAGACCGATTTGGACATATGGAATTGAGCTCTGGGGCTCTACCAAACCATCAAATTTCTCCCGCATCCAATCCTTACAACCCAAAATCTTATGTAAAATCCTTGATGCTCCTTATTACGTTACAAATAAACTCATCCACAAAGACCTTAACATCCCATTCGTTGCTGATTTGGGAAAAACATATATGCGTCTTTTCATTCTGAACTTCTTACTAGGGATGGGATATCGAAAGGAAAATATCGATATCAATATCAATGTTGATATCGGATAGCAATATCGATATCAATATTATATTGGAACTAAAATATCGAAATATCGATATCGAAAATTTAACGAATTAAAGTAATAATAATTATAAAATGAAGACACATGAAGACATTGCAAGACATATGAAGACTTATTTTATGTCATACCTAATCAAAATATATAAGAAACTCTTAATAACTATGAAACACAACCATATCATAAATATAACAAATATAAAATAAAATATAATTGTTTTATTGAAGAAAATTTAAAAATAGATTATCGATATTTTATTTTGATAAGTACATACTTATTTCGATATTTCCTATTGTCGTAATCGATAGGGAATATGAACATCAATATTCCAATATTATTTTATCGAAATATCGATATTTT
>NW_027107863.1:92605-96961 GCF_000696795.3 Halyomorpha halys | reverse complement strand
ATTATCAAATATCGAATGGATTTTAAATTATTGAAACAATATATCAATTTTTTGATAATATAATATCGGAATATTAGAATGTTAGAAATCAATGAATATGACATTATCAATATTAAATACTATTATTAATATTCTCTTATTCATATTTGGATTAAATAATATCGGAATATCTTCGCCATCGTTATGTATTTTTAGACAGTATTTGTTTTATATATCTATCCCTACTTTTTATGGTGCGACTTATATTTCGGTATTATCGAAGGGAAATATCGATATTCAGATATTATCGGGTACTGGATATCGATAACAAAATATCGGATATCGGAGACAAAATATCGATATTTCGATAATATCGATATCGATATCCCATCCCTACTTCTTACCCATCCTAACCCATTAGCTTGTAATCTCTCATCCTTAACAATCCCTTATAATCCTCCGAGGCGTCTAAAAAGAAGATGGCCACTGGACCTTCTAATTTAAATTAATGCTTGAAGTACCACCAACGGGTTATTCCTTCCCAATGTGGTTTCAAACGGGTGGTTTCAAGTGTAAGTGAAACCTTCCACAGATTTACTTATTGTATTTATTATTTGTACAATTTTGAATTACATTAAATAAATTAATAAAAAAAAAAAAAAGGATCATTCATACATGCTTTTGTCAGTCATGCCAACTTCCCGGGGATTCCTATCTTAGTCATGATTTTCCAAAGTTTCTGACCACGGAATCATAATCTGCTTTATAATGACAGATAAGTCGAAAACACCTGATCTACTTCCCATCGAAAATCAAGTGGAAGAAAAACTAAAACCGTTACATTTTATTCCATATGTAGCATGTTTTAAACCAATTTTCTATCCCATTTACGATCAATGGAACAGTATTTTAAATTATATAGTGCTTATTTTCTGCTGAATTGCATGATTTTGAGTTTTGTTCCTTAAATTGGATTTTTTGCACATTTTAAAATTTGCTTATTTTGATTAGAATATCATGAAATTGAACACTTGGATTGAATTTTTGATACAAACACCAATACTAATTTATATATTATTATTAAATGGGCAACAGATCATGGAGGTGTAAGTCCACGCGCGATGTATTTCTTAATAGCTATTTTTTGTGAGTGCCACCCATTGAGTAACGGGCCTCACAAATGCCCGAGGGGAGGTTGTCAGCGAATTTTGCATTATTTTAGGCTTGAAAAAAGTCCGGGTGGGACCGGGATTCCATCTGACAACCTGTAGGTTCTATAAGCTGCTATAAGCTTCTATAAAAAAAATTGTGTCAGGCCTAAAATTACCGTTTTACAAAAAAGAAAACAGTTCAGTAGGGTTCTAGGTAATTTTCTACAACAAAGTTGCATTAATATTTAAGACATCTACTTAGTAACTTATAATTAATAAAATCTTTACATGAAAAAAAAATAATGAATCCAATGGACCCAAAAATGTTTGTGCGAAATGTTCACAAGAACTAGTAGAATCATAATTTTGTAAATTTTACAATTTAAGAAGAATGAACAATGGCATGTCGGATTTGGTCCGCCGGAGGGAATTTTCCAAAC
Source organism: Halyomorpha halys (assembly GCF_000696795.3). Lineage (NCBI taxonomy): Eukaryota > Metazoa > Arthropoda > Insecta > Hemiptera > Pentatomidae > Halyomorpha > Halyomorpha halys. The sequence goes on along the minus strand of NW_027107863.1, from coordinate 95,391 downwards.
CTGCGAGGAATCTTACTCCTTCCTGTATATTATAAAATATTTATGCTAATCCTAACTAGTCGAATTACGGAATACGCTGAAGAAATAATCGGAGACTACTAATTTGATTTTCGACGAAATCGTACAACTATTGATTAAATCTTCTCATTACGGCAAATCTTGCAGACAAATTTGGAATACTACGAGGTGGTTCATCAGCTTTATATAGATTTCCAAAAGGCTTACGATTCTATTGACCGCCAGAAGCTGTATAATATTCTGATTGAACAGGGAATACCATTTTCATAAAAATGTGGTGTACAGAATATACTGAAAAACCAATAGTTATTGAATTTATTTTTAGAAATCTATATCTCAGGAATTATGTGAAGTACAGATGTCTATTAGCACTCAAATTAAAGCTAGTGTTTAATGGACTATAAAGAAGTATATAACCTTTACCTTCGTAGGAATAGTAGTTTTCATGATATTTGCTAAAATAAATTGATTTATAACTAACTGTTCCGACAATAAGTTTGATTTATAAAAAACTTCATTTCAGAAACCATTGAACGTACAGATGTCTACCAGCACTCAAATTAAAGCTAGTTAAATTTACTACAAAATAGTTAATTGTGTTTATCTTTGTAGGAGTAGTAGTTTTTATTATATTTCACAAAATAACTCACAAAATGTTAATTTCTAGTTGTTCGTATAAAATGTTGGATTTTTATACTACTATAAAGTAGTTCATGACATCTTCGTAGGGGTAGTAGTTTTTATGATATTCACATATGGATATAAATTTGGCAAATGAAAATTTGTCCGAATAACTATAAATCAATTTATTTTAGCAAATATTATGTAAACTATTACATAAACATTTGTATGAAATGTTGCTTTTTAAAAAGCTATATCTCGGAAACTATTTAACGTAAATAATAGGGCTTATACTTTAGCAAATTTACTCTTCTTTAAATGATGTTCTCTCAGGTTTTCTTGTGTTGTTCCTACTTTTTAAGATATAGAGCTCCGAATGAAAAATTAGGTTTATTTATCACTTTGAAATAGCCGCCATTTTTATTCCCCCTGCCTATACTTGGCAGACTCACGGATTTTAACTATTAATTATACATAGTTTTCATTAAAGTAATCAAATATTGGGGTGAGATAACTGCCTTAATAATAAGCCTTTTTTCTCTTTTTGGGCTCTTGTACCATACCGTTTGCAAACGTTCGGTGCCATAACGCATCATTCTACAATTCAAAGTATTCCTTTTCCAAACTTTAAGTTAATATGGAGGTTTTTTTCGGTCAATCATTTATCAAAAAATTTGGGAATTCTAGCCAGATTATTTATATCACATAGTAATTTAGATTCCGCTATAATAAAAGATCTTGCCAAAAAAAAATTAATCATGAAATTTTAACTTTAATTTTAAAAAAAGTTTAACAATACAAGCTAAGATTACTGTTTGATAAACGTGTATATTTACTATTATATTATATTATATTATATATTTAATATTATATATATTATTATATAGTACTAAGAGTGGTATATTTTAAATAAAATTATGTCTTTCCAATTTCTCTGATTGTTGTAAACCTAAAAAAAAAACGGCAAACCATTATCACTAAACCAGACTGCACATTGATAACACTAAGGTATCGGAGGTCATTCATGGCGAAGATGACCGATTCCCAAACCTTCATTGAATTGCCGGCTACCTCGACAGGGAATTTCCCCCTCCTTTCTTATTCTTATTAATTTACAGCGCAAGAAAACCTTCCATTCAAAAATACCATTTACAGTTTCAGCCGCCAGGCATTTTCGCCTTTATTTGAAATAAAAACTGTAAAATAAATCATATTTTCTCTCTGTTGACTTCCATCTTTAACACCCTGTAACTCACAACTGAATGGACCAAACAAAAAACAGCCAATGAATTTTTTTAGTGCGAAATGTCACCTTGACGAGTATAAATCTGAAAATGTTTGATCGATACTTTACGAGATATCGATCGCTTCAGCCACTACCGAAAAATAATGGATTTCTTTTTCTCCAACCTAAAATCTTTGATGCGCGGTCATAAGGGCTTAAGTCGAAAATATGAATTTTTCAGTTGAGCAAAAACAAAGTTCAAAATCAGTACATCCCATACAACATTTTTATGAAATGTTGCTTTTTAAAAAGCTATATCTCGAAAACTATTTAAGGTAAATAACTCTATTAGGACTCATATTTTAGCAAATTTGCTCTTCTTTAAGTGACGTTCTCTTAGGTTTTCATGTGTTGTTCCTACATTTTGAGATATAGAACTCCGAATGAAAAGAGCTATTTAAGGCCAATAGTTCTCGAGATATAGCTTTTTAAAAGGCAAAATTTCTTAAAAATCTACTGAAAGATTAGATAGATAATTTATTTTGAGAATTCTATATCTCAGGAACTATGTGACGTACAGATATCTATTAGCACTCAAATTAAAGCTAGTTTAATGAACTATAAAGATGTTTATAACCTTTACCATCGTAGGAATAGTAGTTTTCATGATTTTTGCTAAAATAAATTGATTTATAGTTGTTGGGACAATAAGTTTGATTTATGAAGAACTACATTTCAGAAACCATTGGACGTGCAGATGTCTGCCAGCGCTCAAATTAAAGCTAGCTAAATTTACTAAAAAATAGTTCATTATGTTTATCTTTGTAGGAGTAGTAGTTTTTATGATATTTGACAAAATATACTCACAAAATGTTAATTTCTAGTTGTTCGTATAAAATGTTGGATTTTTGAAAAAATATAT
>NW_027107863.1:67855-91860 GCF_000696795.3 Halyomorpha halys | reverse complement strand
CCATTTTTTATTCCCCCTACCTATACTTGGCAGACTCATAAATTTTGACTAGTAATGATACATAGTTTTTATTAAAGTAATAAAAAATTGGGGTGAGATAACTGTCTTTTTTCTTCTCTTGGGCTCTTGTATTATTATTATTATTACTGCTCCGCACGTATGAGTCGAAGAGCTAAGCTTTATGACCTAAAGCCTTCTATAATTAATTTCCTATGATAAAAAAAAAAAATTAAATCAGAACTCTAGTTTCTGAAATTATTATCTTCAAACAAATATGTTTTAATATATGGACATGTTACTTGCCACGTTTAAGATCCTGGAAATCTTCAATGTTCCCACCGTTGATGACATATACTCCTGAATTAGATGACTTTCTTCTCCGTTGACCAGGGAGCGCGATCTCTTCCACCATCTTGACCCGAGCAAGATACCCATCTAAATGATACTCCTTCTTATAGCATACCGTGACTATCTGATAAGAGACTGTACGCAAATTGTGTCTAATTTCATAACTATTCTCATAGTTAAACGTCACTAGTGATAACAATTTTAGCAAACGAAATTAACAATATCAAATAAGAAATTTGAAACATTACCAATCTACATTCTTTATAAGTGACGTAATCGGAGGGTTTCTTTTAGATAAGGAATGCACAACAAAGTTTTATTAAAAACCGTTATCAGGGGCAGTGTCTTGATTATATTTAACTTTTTTTTTTAATAATTATTATTATTATTTTTACAAACTCCCTTTAAAAAGAAATGAGGATGGAATTATTTGTTTTCAACAGAACACATTGTTTATTTCTTCATATAATAAGTTTAGAATTAAAAAATATCAATTTTATTTTTAGCCAAATAACGAAATTCAAATTTATTCGAATTTATATTATTAAAATGGACAATGAAAAGTATAGTACAAGAGCCTGGTGGAATAAAGTCAGTTTCTTTACCCCAATTTCCGATTACTTTAAGGGAAAATACATATAATTATTAAAATTGATGAGTCTGCCTAGTATAGGTTGGGGGACTAAAAAATGGCGGCTGTTTCAAAATGTTAAAAATAATTATTTTTTTAATCGGAGCCCTATATCTTTACAACTAACAACACTAGAAACTCTATGAGAGCATCATTTAAAGTAGAGTAAATTTGCTAAAATGTAAGCCCTAATAGAGCTATTTACGTTCAATAGTTCTTGAGATATAGCTTTATTAAAAGCAACATTTCACAAAAATGTTGTGTAGAACGTACTGAAATATCAGTAGTTAATTAATTTATTTTGAGAAATCTATATCTCAAGAACTATATAAAGATGTCTAATAACACTCAAATTAAAGCTAGTTTAATGAGCTATAAAGTAGTTTCTAACATTAATCTTGGTAGGAGTAGTAGTTTTCATGATATTTGCGAAAACCAATTTTATTTTGTAGCTCTATATCTTTAAACTACTAGAAAACCTAATAGAACATTACTTAAAGAACAGTAGATTTGCTAAAATATGACTCTTGATAGAGTAATTTATGGCTAATAGTTCCCGATATACAGCTTTTCATGATATTTGACAAAATAAATGAAAAAAAAACCCGCTAATTTATACATTAAAGAACAAAAAATAGCCGCTGTTTCAAAATGTCCAAAAAAATTAATTTTTATTTTGTAGCTTTATATTTTTAAGACTACTTACAATACTAGAGAACCTAATAGAACATTATTAAAAGTAAGTAAGTTTTCTATAACATGAGGGATGATTTTACTATTTACGTCCAATGGTTTGCGATATACAGTTTTTTAAAAAGAACTATATCATTTGACAAAAACTTTATTTTATATATATTTAATTTATATATGAAGTGGAGAACAAAAAATAGTGGCTGTCTCAAAACGTCCAAAAAAATTAATTTTTATTTTGTAGCTCTATATCTTTAAATCTACTTACAATACTAGAAAACCTAATAGAACATTATTAAAAGTAAGTAAATTTTCTAAAACATAAGCGATAATTGAACTATTTACGTCCAGTTAGTTCCCAATATACAGCTTTTTAAAAAGCAACATTTCATATCAAGATAACGGAAAACCAACACTTTTTAAATTAATTTTAGAAAAACTATATCTCTGGGGTTATCAGACATGCAGATGTATATTAGCTTCTTATATTAAACCTATTTTAATTTGCTACAAAGTAGTTTATAACGTTTATCTTGATAGTAGTTTTAGTTTTCATGATATTTGACAAAAACGTTAATTTATACTTTTTCAAAACATCCAAAAAAATTAGTTTTTATTTTGTAGCTCTATATCTTTAAAACTACTTACAATACTAGAAAACCTAATAGAAAATCATTTAAGGTAGAGTCAATTTTCTATAACATAAGGGATATTTTAGCCATTTACAACCAATAGTTCCGATATACAGCTTTTAAAAAAGAAAGATTTCATATCAAAATAACGAAAAATCAATACTTTTAAAATTAATTTTAGAAAGCTATATCTCAGGGATCATTAGACATGCAGATATCTATTACCTTCTTATATTAAAGCTATTTTAATGTGCTACAAAGTAGTATGTAGTGTTTATCTTGGTAGAAGTTGTAGTTTTCATTATATTTGACAAACTAAATGACAAATACGTTAATTTATACATGAAAGAACAAAAAATAGCTGCTGTTTCAAAATGTCCAAAAAAATTAATTTTTATTTTGTAGCTGGTTATCTTTAAGACTACTTACAATACTAGAAAACCTAATAGAACATTATTAAAAGTAAGTGAATTTTCTAAAACAAGCGATAATAGAACTATTTACGCCCTTGGTGGGGGTTGTAGTTTTCATGAATTTTGACAAAAACGTTAATTTGTACTGTTTCAAAACGTCTGAAAGAATTAAATTTTATTTTGTAGATCCGTGTCTTTAAAACTACCTACAATACTAGAAATCCTAATAGAATATCATTTAATGTAGATTAATTTCATGATATTTGCGAAAATAAATCACAAAACGTTAATTTATACATGAAGTGTAGAACAAAAATTGCAGCTGTTTCAAAACGTCCAAAAATAATAATTTTTCTTTCGTAGCTTAACTTTAAAACTACAAAAATCATTTAAATTAGAGTAAAGTTTCCAAAAAAATAAGCCATAATAGAACTATTTACGTCCAATAGTTCCCGATATACAGCTTATTAAAAAACAACATTTCATATCAAAAACAAAAAAAAAATCAGTAGTTTTTAAATTAATTTTGGGAAAACTATATCGTATTAAAGCTATTTTCATATTAATTAGCTAGTTTAAAGTGCTATTAAGTAGTATATTACACTTATCTTTGTAGGAATTTTAGTTGTCATATTATTTGCGAAAATAAGTGATAAAAAATTTCTGAAAAATCAGTGGTTAATTATTTTGGGAAATATATATCTCAAGAACCAATCGACATACAAATGTCTATTAGCACTCAAATTAAAGCTAGTTAAATGCACTACATAATAATTTATTACGTTTATCTTCATAGGAGTAGTAGTGTTTATGAAATTGGTCAAAATAAATTAACAAGCTTATGATTTCTATTTCATTAGCTAAAACTTTTGCTTTATGAAAATCTATATCTCAGTAACTATTCAGCATACGTTTGTCTATTAGTAATTTCGGTAATTTAAAGCTAGTTAAATGCACTATAAAGTGATTTATAACGTTTATCTGCGTAGGAGTAGTAGTTTCTATGATATTTGATAAAATAATGAATAGTGAAAAAGTTATATTGACTGCAGACATTTTTAGAGTATAATTAACCTATCAAACTGGAATATTCCATTTGTGATATGATAAATTCGTAAAAAGTATTTATCAAAGCATTTAGATTGCTCGAATTCGTCCAATGTCATTTTACATAACCGAAAGCAAGCGGACATTATTAACGAATATAAAATCGATAGATTAAATTAGTTATTATGTCTAGTGAAATATATTATCACTACTGCGATCTCATAATTAAATTGTACGTGTTGATAATATCGATAGTTTATTTCACAGTAGTAACAATTACATTTCCACTAACTTTACAAAAAATATATATATTTTTTAAATAATTTATTTATTGTTATTTAAAACTGTACACACATATATACAACAAGTAAATTTGCTGTAGGTGACATAGTGACATGATACAAACATGTGGAGAATATACCCACTAACAGAACTCCAATAACATTTCTAGAGGAGATCTCGAGGCCATCTTCTTTTCAGACGCCTAGGAGGACTATTAGGTAGTGAAGAGAAGCCAGGCTAGAAACAAGTGGATTTGGGTGTTTGAGAAGTTTGTATCTTGAAGAAGGAACGGTATCTGGTTCTGGCCAAATCGGCAACATATGGAACATTGAGGTCCTGATGACTTGATTTGTGACAAAGTAAGGAGCATGAAGGATTTTGGACTGTAAGGATTGGATTCTGGAGGAATTTGATGGTTTAGTGGAGCCCCAAAGCTCAACAAAAAATATAATTTCAATTTCTTTCTTTCCTCATTTTTCTAAATTAATTTAAGTTTTTTTTTGCTATTTATATATTTTTAATCATTACTTAAATATTTTATTATGTCGATTTCAATTTACATTATTTACATTTTCTTCCACACCTTCTGTTTATTTATTTTTTTACATCACTGACAGATATTTAATACAATTTCACTGACAATATATTAAACTATTTCATCAGATTTGAGTAAAAATAGAAGTTTCTAAAGGAAAATTAGTGTTATTCGACCACGGAGAAACTTTGTAAATAAGATGTGGTATTTATTTGTTGACAGCTCACGGACATTAAATATGATCCTAAACGTTATCTATACTGCGATAATTTTTAAACAAGTAGTTCTTTTATGTTAACAATAGGCCTAGCGAAAAAAAATATTTAAAATCAAATCTTTATTCCAGATTTTACAGGGTTCTGTGGTCATATCTCGACCATTTATAAAGCTACGAGAAACGTTCTCAGAGTTTAGGTACCAATTTCTCAAAATATTACGAAAAATATGCAGCGCATTGGATACAATTAATAATAAATCAAATAAATTGATTTATAGTTGTTCGGACAATAAGTATGATTTTTGAAAAACTTTATTTCAAAAACCATTGACCGTACAGATGTCTGCTAGCACTCAAATTAAAGGCAGTTAAATTTACTATAAGATAGTACAAACTTTTTTCTTTGTAGGATTAGTAGTTTTTATGAAATTTGACTAAATAAACTCACAAAATGTTAATTCTAGTTGTTTGTATAAAATGTTGGATTTTTGAAAAAATATATTTCTGGACCCATAAGACGCAGATATGTCTGCCAACACTTAAAATAAAGGAAATTTAACTTACAATAAAGTAGTTTATGGCACTTATCTTCGTAGGGGTATTAGTTTTTATGATATTCACATATGAATATAGATTTAGCAAATGAAAATTGCTCCGAACAACTATAAATCAATTTATTTTCGCAAATTTTATGAAAACTACTACTACGAAAATATACGTAATAAATATGATCCAATTATAGCTCATTAAACTATCTTTAATTTTAGTGTTAATAGACATCTTTATGTCATATGGTTTTTGAGATATAAATTTTTCAGAATAAATTCACTAACTACTGTTCTTTCAGTACGTCCCATACAACATTTTGAAACGTTGCTTTTGAAGGAGCTATATCTCGAAAAATATTAAACGTAAATAACACTATCAGGGCTCATATTTATCAAATTTACTATTCTTTAAATGACGTTCTCTTAGGTTTTCTTGTGTTGTTCCTACTTTTTAAGATATAGAGCTCCGAATGAAAAATTATTTTTTTTTATCGCTTTGAAACAGCCACCATTTTTTATTCCCCCTACCTATACTTGGCAGACTCATCAATTTTTACTAGTAATTATACATAGTTTTCAATTCAGTAATCAAAAATTGGGGTGAAATAACTGCCTTTTTTCACGAAAAAATGCTTCTTGGGCCCTTGTACGGTTTTTTTTTTTTTTTTTATATTTGGCACCAAAGTTAAAAGTCACTCGAAGATAATCTTCGGAACTCCTGATCGTAATTATTTAACATCGATTTAATAAGTAACTTTTCGTAACTTGGAATAACATCCAGACTGAGCCTGCTAATGGACTCTGATGCTTGTGAAATCTTAAAATCTTCCACTGTCCTTGAACGTCGGTAATAGAATAAATACTGAAAATAGATTTTATATCTGCAATAACTTTTGTATTTTTTTAACTGAAAAAAAAACAAAAACAATATTTGTGTTGAACAATTTTAAATAATTGAAAAAAATAAAATGTGGAGAAGATAGTCGGGAGTGCGGTAAGCAGAAAAAAAATAAAATAAAATAAAAATATATTAAATTGTGCAGACGTTTCGACCTGACTTTCAGTACTTAATCAGGGATGCTCCGCAGAGGTTCAGTCTGTTTGACTCCAAATTTTATTACTTTTAATTACTCTCTAGTTACACTAATAAAAAAAGCTGCGAACTTATTTTACAACCCAATGAGAGTTACATTTCCTTTTTTAACAATTAATTGGGAGGTATAATCTCGTACAAAAGATACCTCTAACTATATTCAACGTTATAATTAAGATAAAATAAATGAATTGAAATAATAATTCTTAATAAGTAACAGAAGTAAAATTAATAACAAAAATAACTACATTCGTAAACTAACAAAACAAACAATTGCCCTCTAAGAGAGGAAAAAAATAATAAATACAATAGACGTAATCTGAATAATAGAATTAATAAATATTAATCTGGATTATCTCTGTAGGAAGTCTGGTGAGTCAAATCATAACAAAATTATTTGAGGTTAATGACTTCCAGTTTAATGAAATTTTTATTAACTTTTCGGGACCACTGTCCCATATTCGTGTACTTTAACCTACAACAATAATAAAACCATCCTAACAACAATCTTCATCCTTATTTATTTTAATTCACACAATTATATTCACCCCATAATTTCCTATAGGAAATCATAAGAGGTAAAAAAGATACAAACACTTAAATGAGGTAACAAAGTAAGCGAATAGATAACAAAAATAAAATTTAATTAAGGTGTGGCTAATCATGATAATTTCTATCAAAATGAACAATATAAATAAAAAAAGGTTTACAGCAAGACGTTAAACTAAATAAGAATAACTAAAAGGTTTTAGATAATAATGAAAACGGATACAATAACAAATACAAAAGTTTATAAAAAATAATAATAATAATAAAAATAATTGAAAGTCTTTAAAGCTATCAACTTGAACAGTACCAATGAAGCTCAAAAAGTGGGACGAAACGTCGAAAATAAATAATTGTTAACTATTTTTGTTCTTTTTGACTGCAACCCTCACCATATTATTCATACATATAACAAAATACAGTACACACTAAAAGATGGATAAAGGGAATATGAGTAAAATCCAGAATAAAGGAAAATAATGAAAAAAAAAAAATAGGACATCTACCTGAATGCAGGTAAGCATGAAAATTGAACTAAACGCAACCAGGAAAGAGATGTGGTGTATATCTAATACGTTACATTTATTTTAGTAAATGTAATTTTTTTAAATTATATTTTTTCTTGTTATCTGTTTGCTTATTTTTTCATCTTCTTTAGGCGTTTTTTTCTTTTTTAGCTCTGACGAAGCCCAGTACCGTGGGGCGAAACGGTGGCTAACATTATATATTTTTAATAATATTTGAGTTTTTTTCTTAAAACGAACTTGGACCGTATTTCTTTTTATTATTATGATACGTGGTCACTCAACGATCTTCTATTATGACAAAAAAAAAAAAAAAAGTTAACATACAAAGCAATGCAATTAGTTTCGTATTTCTTTCAATAATGAACTTTTATAATCGATAAATCGTTTAAAAATACGTAAAATCCAAAAATCGAATAAAGTAATATCTGTCTGTCTGGGATCCACGGCTTTTCTTCTAACCTAATCCACTCTTTTTTTGACGTTTGGTACCGAATTTATTACCAATAACTCGAAGATACTTCTCGGAACTCCTTATGATAATATTTCATATTACAAGTCACTACTCAAGACTCGAAATAACTGGCATATTATAGAGTAGATACCGTGGGTTCCAATGTACATAGGTGCTTGCGAAATCTTAGAAGCTACCATTGTCCTTGGGCAATAGATTAATTACTTACATGTATGTTAAATGACCTCCATAATTTTTGTATTAAACTAAAAATAAACAACATTTTAGAATAATGGTGAACACGTTTACTGATTCTAAAGAAAAGCAAAATATCATAAAAAAAGTAATATATATATATATACAAAACATATTCAATTAATAATAATCCATGATTGTATATATTTTCAATAATAATAATAAAACTCTCTTTTTATTTATTCTTACTTTAGACTCTATTACTAAATAAAAAATACGATAAAGCGAAAAATGTTGTTTATCGGTATTGCATTAGCCTTTGGCAATTTAAACAAAATGGTGAGTTGAGCAGTGTTTCAAAATAATCTACGTATACCGAGCTACGTTCTAAAAGTAGCCAAAACCGGAAATAGGTGTGAACCCACCGCTCCTTATGAACATTCACTTTTAATTGGACTGCAGTCGATACAAAATATGTATCGATGTTAGGCTGCGAGGTCACAATCAATCAAGGGTACCTTAACATCAAAAATAAGACAGAAACTTCTCTTCCCACCACACCCTCGAAACTCTATGATAGTATGCCAGCTTATCTTACCTTTAAAACATGCCAAATTGCTTTGATCAAGCCAAATTGTTAAATTACCCAAAACACAGAATCCGCATGATCTAATTTCCCTTTGGCTAATCGAGTTTTAAATGAGAATATAATGTATCGTAAAGCTGGGTGACTATGGTACAGTTGTGGTGTCTATGGTACAGTTGTGGTGTTTATGGTACAGTTGAGGTGTCTGGTACAGTAGGGGTGTCTATGGTACAGTTAGGGTGTCTACGGTACAGTTGGGGTGTCTATGGTACAGTTGGGGTGTCTATGGTACAGTTGGGGTGTCTATGGTACAGTAGGGGTGTCTATGGTACAGTAGAAGTGTCTATGGTACAGTGGAGGTGACTATGGTACAGTTGGGGTGACTTTGGTACAGTTAGGGTATCTATGGTACAGTTGGAGTGACTACGGTCCACGTAGTTTTTCAGGTCTATAACGTTCTGGCGGGTTTGAAAAAGGTACCAGATAAGTGCTGGTGGTTTCATGTGTTCGCTTAAAGGTTTCCCAACCAATTACAAGAGTACTAGTAGTAAAAACACAACATTCGACTTAGTCTTCCAAACTTCTGTTTCCGAGTCCTCGGGGGTTGTGAAGTGTTTATCTGAGTGATTGTTCGGTGTTAATAATATTAACACGTGGATGTAGATCTCGATTATAGATTGCAGCATATGTTATTCTATGATTTCAAATTAATTTAATACCAAAACATTTGTGCTTAATCGGGGGGGGGGGAGGGGAGGAGGTGGATCCTTCAGTACACCAGCTATGTAACATTTTTACCTAAGAAGTGATTATGGTACAAACGTGTTTACTCAAATCAACCATGTTTTTACACATTTTACCGGAAAGTAATGTAACGAAATTCCTCATGTGTCTACAAGAAAAAATAGGCGAATGTTCCTACAGGAATTATACCGATTAAAAGAAACTTCCACATTCAAGAGAAGCTGTTCAAGTAAGGCCAAGAAAAAAGAGGGTGAAGTTTTTCTTGTGGATGTTGACGTATCCTTTGGGGTGTTTCCGGAATAGGCTGCACATTTTTATACTATATATGGGGTAAATAAATACTTTTTTTTCAACCAAGAAAGTCACATAGTTCCTGAGATATAGATTTCTCAAAATAAATTAACTAACTACTAATCTTTCAGTAGATTTTTAAGAAATTTTGCTTTTTAAAAAGCTATATTTCGAGAACTATTGGACGTAAATAGCTCTTTTAGGGCTAATATTTCAGCAAATTTACTCTTCTTTAAATAATGTTCTTTTAGATTGTCAAGTGTTGTTGGTAGTTTTTAAGATAGAGAGCTCCGAATGAAAAATCAATGTTTTTTTAAGGTTTTGAAACAGCCGCCATTTTTTAATCCCCCAACCTATACTTGGTAGTCTCATCAATTTTGACTAGTAATTATACATAGTTTTAATTGAAGTAATCAAAAATTGGGGTGAGATAACTGCCTTTTTTTCTTCATGGCTCTTCTATTTCCTGAATTTTACCACATTCTATGATTACGTTCTCTTACCCATGTGAAAAACTTCCTTCTGGATACACTTATGTTTTAACAACGACTCGTCCATTAGATCCACTAGATTTTATTGTCAAACGCCAACCTTGAAAAAAGATAATTACCTACCCAATATTAAAAAAAAATTATAATTTTCACAAAAGATAATATTTTTTTCGTCCAGCTTAGATGTTAAAAAACTTTTTTCTTTTAAAGTTGGTGTCGTCTATAATATGAGAAATTATCTTAAGAGTAATAATTATCTTAAGTAATTATCCTACGTAACAGTTTCCGACGATTCTCATTCAAGAAAATTCCTCAGGACCAACCAGCCAACGCTTCACCTATGCAGTATATATATCAGATCACATATATACAAACCATAAGGGACTCCTGCACAGAGATGGTTAAAAATTAAGAATGGATAAAACTACAGCTAAAGTTGCCATGGATACGACCCTTATTCTTCAATGAACCATAAATAAATAAATATCTTATTCACAACAATTTTAGCTGTAGTTTTATATTTAGTTAATTTTGCCCAACTATGCCTCTGCACTGTCAATCGGATTGTCAGTAAAAGCAAAAAATGTTTTTTTTTCCAAGAAAAAAAAATCAGTTTTTATTTTTTTTTTCAAGACGCTAATTTTTTTCTTTCCCTTATCTACTACGAGTATATATGAAATATTATATTTTGTTATGGAAAAAAATAAAATAAATCGATGTAACAAAAAAAAAAAAGTCAAATACTATTATTATATATTTGAGTAGGTGGTTGGGGGGATGCGGTCAGAATATAACACAAATAAGTTGATACAACTTATTTAGTAGTGCCAACGTTTCGGCCAGAATTTCTAGCCTTCATCAGGGCTAACAAAGAACAAGATAACAACCAATGAATACAAAAAATAAAATATAGACAGAATGACATTTAAGTAAATAATTGTACTGAATGAAATTGATAAACTAAAATATTCATATTCCTTTGCATAATACACCTTCAATTTTTTTTTCTCTTAATTATGTTATTTTCATTTGCTTATTCAATTACCTATATATATCTTTTATTCTCCACTTCTTTCATCACTTTATTTTTGTTAATTTCATTCTGTACAATTACTAATTATTAAAAATGATGTTCCATATAAATAATCCAGCTCATTTCATTCTGTTTTCTGTGACGATAGGGTTTAAGATGAATGGGGTATCGGCCCACTCCCCCGAGTCAGGTGGAGGGATTGCCTCCTCATAGCTTCCTGACATGCTTCCCCATCCGGGGTGGCCACCTTGGTCTATCCTGTGGGGGTGAAGGTATTGTGCTGTAATCTGTGTAAATGTATAAGCGTCAGTGCACTGTTCCCTCAACCTGGAAGACCAGTGGCTATCTGCGGTACTATGACCGGGCGACGGGGCCGCTACCTCCCAACGCCTAAAAGTTCAGGAGGCGGGATATGGGCTGGAGTAGGAGAAGGGAGATGGTCCAACAGTGAGATATCTGGTCTAGACTCTGCAAATTGTAACCCTACACTGCGCAAGCCATTAAGAGGATAATATGATTAAAAATGGAATACAATATAAGAGAGAATTTGATAATTAACAGAAGAGATATAAATAAAAATGTTTTTTCCCAGGTTAAAACACATTTCGGGAACATCTAAAAGGTTTTGACATACAAATTTCTACATAAACTCTTATAAAGTCTGGGTCTGTCTGTTGAATTTATATTGGTAAGGGGTTTCAACTCCAAAGGTAGATGGCAATTTTTGAGGAACGAAGAGGATGTCAAGCCCTGAGGTTCTTCCAACCGTAAATGCCGTAGAGAGGTCGTACTGACCAGGCTGAGAATAGGTCACACGAGGCTCACCCACTCCTATCATATTTCATAAGAAACGCCTCCGAACTGCCTGTATAGTAACAACAATTTGACAATTGGTCATATCTTCCAGGAATGCCCATATTTAACCTCACATATAGCCATGTTTATGCTTTCTCTAGTCAATCGATTAATTTCAGAGGTGCTAAGAAAGAAAAAAGAATCTATTTTATGATCACCGGCTTATTTTAACTTTTCCGATTTCTGACATATTGAGGTCCCTATATATGTTTTCGAAGATGCTGAAAATGAAAATTAAATCGATTTTAAGATCGCGCGCTTTCGAATCGACATATTTTAAATTTAAGTTTAAACTGTAACGGTCCAATCAGCCCTTAGTATTTTCAATATTGATTTTATAACAATAAGGCTGTGAATGAATCATTAAAAAAATAACGTAAAATGCAGTTTATATACTTTTTGTATTTCTGTAGTAGTCAATGTTCTGAAATTAGCGAGGATTAATTTCAAAACAAAATGGATGTTGTGCGATGCACCAGATTTTTCGAATTGCGAGACATTATACATTGAGAAAAAATCGGATTTATTATTTTTTTTTATTTAGAAAAATAATGACTTTTAAATACAAAGAATCTCACTAATACTAAAAACAATAAGGAAAAGAATATAGTCATCCTACGAGGAACATGATTACCGATAAAATGGATTAGGTGCATGTCAGTATTTCATAAGAAATCCTTGAAACTAGTCATGCCTTTCTCAACTTGGAGTGTTGTACAAAGCAAGAACGTTAAGTAGAAACAGGCAAAAAGTAGCTACAGTTGAAACTAATAGCTAAAGTTGCCATGGATACGCCCCTCATTCATGAATGGACCATTGATAAATAAATATCGTTTCCTTGGCAATTTTAGTTATTATTTTCATAGTTGCCCAGCTCTGACATTTAGTAAGAATACTGAAAGACATCGATGACTATTACCTTTATAGTTAATACTATTACTTAAAAATTACTACTACAAGGACCCAAGGCAAGAAAAAAGCTAGTTATTTTACCCCATTTTTTTATTATTTTAATGAAAACTCTGTTATCACAGTTCTATGTTCTGTATAATTAATAGAAAAGATGAATTAGTCTGTCAACTATAGTTAGGGGAATAAAAAATAGCGGCTGTTTCAAAGCGATAAAAAACTAATTTTTTGAGATATAGATTTTTCAAAAATAAATTGGACTACTGAATAAACTATTGATTTTTCAGTACGTCCCATACAACATTTTTATGAAATGTTTATTTTTAAAGAGCTATATCTCGAAAACCATTTAACGTAAATAACTCTATTAGAGCTCACATTTTAGCAAATTTGCTCTTCTTTAAATGACGTTCTCTTAGGTTTTCTTGTGTTGTTCTTACATTTTGAGATATAGAGCTCCGAATGAAAATTTTTTTTTTTATCGCTTTGAAACAGCCGCCATTTTTTATTCCCCTTACCTATACTTGGCAGTATGAAGACTCATGAATTTTGACTAGTAATTGTACATAGTTTTCATTAAAGTAATAAAAAATTGGGGTGAGATAACTGCCTTTTTTCTCCTCTTGGGCTCTTGTACTATATCTACAACAGTAGAAAAACTAAAAAATAGATCATTTAGAGAAGAGTAAATTTACTAAAATATGAGCCCTAATAAAGTAATTTACGTTCAATAGTTCCAGAGATAAGGTTTTTTTAAATGCAACATTTCAAAAAAATTTACTGAAAAATCATTAGTTACTGATTTTACAGTAGGAAACCTATATATCAGGAACCACAAAACGTACAGATGTTAGCACTCATATTAAAGATAGTTTAATGTGCTATAAAGTATTTTATGACGTTTATCTTCCAATGAATAGTATTTTTCATGACATTTTCTAATATCAATTGATTTTCAGTTGTTCGGGCACAATCTCACACGAAAAATTCATACATATTTGAAAAATACAAATATCATAAAAACTACTACTCCTCCGAAGATAAATATTAAGCAATATTTTATAATATACTATTTATTACTATAATATACTAATATTTATCTTCGCAGGAGTAGTAGTTTTTATGATATTTGTATTTTTCAAATATGTATGAATTTTTCGTGTGAGATTGTGCCCGAACAACTGAAAATCAATTGAAATTAGAAAATGTCATGAAAACTACTATTCATTCGAAGATAAACGTCATAAAATACTTTACAGCACATTAAACTATCTTTAATATGAGTGCTAGCAGACTAACTGTACATCTAATGGTTCCAGAGATGTATTTTTTCATAAATCAAACATTTTGCTCGAACAACTAGAAATCAGTATGAAGTGAATTTATTTTGTTTAATATGAGGAAAACTACTATTGTTACGAAGATAAACGTCATAAACTACTACTGTTTCGAAGATAAACGTCATTAACTACTACTGTTACGAAGATAAACGTCATAAACTACTACTGTTACGAAGATAAACGTCATCAACTACTACTGTTATGAAGATAAACGTCATAAACTACTACTGATACGAAAATAAATGTCATAAACTACTACTGTTACGAAGATAAATGTCATAAACTACTACTGTTACGAAGATAAACGTCATAAACTACTACTGATACGAAGATAAATGTCATAAACTACTACTGTTACGAAGATAAATGTCATAAACTACTACTGTTACGAAGATAAACGTCATAAAGTACTACTGCTACAAAGATAAACGTCATAATCTACAACTTTTACGAAGATAAACGTCATAAACTACTACTGTTACGAAGATAAACGTCATAAACTACTACTGTTACGAAGATAAACGTCATAAACTACTTTAAGTTACATTGTATTACCTTTAATATGAGTGCTAATAGACATATGTACGTCGAACTGTCCCTGAGATATAGATTTCCCATAAGTTCACTTACTATTGATTTTTTAAAATGAAATGTTGCTTTTAAAAAAAACAATATCTCGAGAACTATTCAACATAAATAGCTCTATTAGGGCTCATATTATAGCAAATTTACTCTACTTTAAAAGATGTTTTATTTGTTTTCCAAGTGTTATAAGTAGTTTTAAATAATGACACTCAAAAACAATATTCTTTTTTTACTTTGAAACATCCGCTATTTTTTATTTCACCTTTCTATACTTGGCGGACTCGTCAATCTCGCCTTGACATGGTAATCATTAAAGTAATAAAAAATATGGATGAAATAACTGATTTTTTTTCCCCGGCTCTTTTAGTGAGTGCATAAGAACTACTTGTAAAACTGATGCAAAAACAAATAAGGTGTGAACTACAACCAGTCAAAGCACATATGCTCTACGAATATTTTAGAAATCTATGGACAGCTTATGAAACCGTCTACGACCCTGAACCACTGACTGACAATAAAGAGGATGTGGAAGAGGTTGTTTACTGAAAACATAGTAAATTACCGAGTTTTTTCTTTTTACTTATCAAAAGGACATTGTATTGACTTAATCTAATATTCCTTTCACTCCACAGCTGCACACAAAAGGTCTTTTCCCGGACAAAATACCGACATGGTCGTTTTATTTATAATTGGGCTGACATTTCAATGATATATTGTTCACAAGTAAATTTTCTTTCAATGTTTATATTGTAAAAATTTTAACTCAGTTAAAACGCCCCTTGTTAGAGAAAAATATAGAATTTTAGATAATTATTTAATAATAAATTGAAAACAGATGAAACTAATCAAAACATTTAAATAGGAGAAATAATCTGTAGCAACGGTTCCGACAGGGTGTGTGTAGAAAAAAGAATAGTCAAACTGAAAAGGCTGAACTGAGCCACCAGAAACGCCTACAAAAAGAAAAAATTATCCTCCAATGCAAAAAAAAACACACTACAATACAGTAATAAGGCCAGTGATACTGCATGGTATGGACACAGTCAACCTGAAGAGGATCCTGAAGATTGAGAGGGAAATTCTGAGGAGGATTCAGGGACCCAAAATAACGCAAGAGGGGCATAGGAGAGAATCCAATGAGGAAATATATAGGAATTTGAAAGACCTGGAAACAGCCATCATGACCTGGAGACTGAGATTTTGCGAACACATGTTCAAAAAAGAAAAATGAAAAACAAAATCCTTAATGCTCCTTACTTTGTCACAAATCAAGTCATCCATCAGGACCTCAATATTCCATATGTTGCCGATTTGGCCAGAACCATACCGTTCCTTCCATAATAAACTTCTCAACCACCCAAATCCACTTGTTTCTAACCTGGCTTCTCCTTCATTACCTAATAATCCTCCTAGGCGTCTGAAAAGAAGATGCCTCGAGATCTTCTTCTCTAGAAATGTTATTGGAGTTCTATCGGTGGGTAGATTCTCCACATGTTTTTATCATGTTACTATGTCACCTACAGCAAATTTACTTGTTGTATATATGTGTATACAGTTGTAAATATCAATAAATAAATTATTTAAAAAATAAATAAAAATAAATAAATCCCATCTAATCAGCTTTACCCTACGTCGTAAACTTACCGACAGCCCAACAGTCTCCTTTAATAATGTTGCTCTTACCCTTGCCGAACAGATCCGCTACCGTGAACTACATCTGGACAAACGACTAAGCTGGAATCCTCATACAAGACTGAAAAGACAGGAAACTGCACGTCAATTCGGGGTCCACCCAATCTCTTAAACTAGGTACCCTTAATTAGGTAAAAATCCCTGTAAGGTTAAAACCGCTGACTTGTAACAGTACTTCCTTACAAAGTACTGAACCCTTGACCCTTCATGGGTTGTAGCAGTACAGATTTTAATTTAATTTTTACATTTTTTATTTCAAGAGAAATTTTAAATTTAACATTTGAATATAAGACTGAAAAGACAGGTGACTGCACGTCCGAATATTATAGCACTTACTAGACAAACGGTCCAAACTCCATTACAAAAGACTGATCTACATGACTATTATAAGGCCTATCTGGGCATAGGGAGTTGAGCTTTGGGGCTCCACTAAACCTTCCAATCCTTACAATTCAAAATCCTTCGTAAAATCCTCAATGCTTCTTACTTTGTCACAAATAAAATCATACATAAAGAAAGACCTTAATGTTCTATTTGTAACCAATTTAGCCCTAACAGAAAATGGCCTCGGGACCTTATATTGTAAAAAAGTTTTTAGAGTGCTTCCAATGGGTAGTTTCTCCACATGCCAATGGTATGGTACATTATGATATTACTTCAAATGTACTTGATGTATTTTTTGTACAGTTGTAAATATTAATGTATAAATAAATAGTACAGTAAACAATAAAAGATGGAAAATAAGAAAAACAAATTTTTTTATTCTTATTTCCCTTATGTTATTTTTTTTTAAATGAAGTTCTGTAAGGTGGGACGAAACTTTGGCTCATAAAAAATAGTTTATTTTCTATTTGAGCTATTTTGAATGTACCCGGACCATCGGGTACTCATCGTTAGCACTAATAAACGGTGGATTAATACAAAATATTAATGAATAAATAAATTAGAAAAATAATTTGAATCGGACTGGAAAATTCGAGACTACCCGATCTAATCTGATTGTATCACGGCTTCCCTATGTTTTGTTAAAGTGTTGTATTTTTACCAGGAACAAAATTTATATTTTTTATTCTTCCTTGAGAAACATGAATTTTTATAGCAAAATAAAAAAAAAATTTTTTTGTTTATAGTTTTCGTCTTTTTTGGGCTTTATGCATATTTTTTTTTCATAAATCACAAAAATAGCAATAGCTTTAACACAAAACACAATTTACAAAAAAATCGGAATTGGTTGTAGGGCGCCAAATATTTTTAAAAGTATAAAACGTTTTTCAGCCTTTGAGTTAAGGAATATATTTTATGAAAGTTTGAGTTATTGAATGAATACATGTGTTGATGGAAGCGTAAGATTAATACAAGTAATAAAAGTAATATATAATGTATCACATAAATATAATACTATTTACATACCCGCCTGAGCTACTTGCCGGTAACGTGGAAACATGCTGTCTTGAACCCTGTACTTAACTCTCCTGTAGAGATTAATGCAAGGAAAACACCATTCCTCGACAGTAGACCGGTTTAGAACTGGTCTCCATACGTAACACTCATAAGCTAAATTGCAATGAGAATGACAAAGAACTATGACCTTAACATAGCACACCAATGATATTAATCGACTGCTTTCAAATCCAGTCTCAAATCTCTTCCTGTATCAAAAACTCATTAACCATTCGATTTAGGGAGTATTCGACCACTTTTAATTGAGTATTATTAGAAGAGTACTTATAAAGTGCGAAGGCAACGCTAGATGTAGGTTTGTGAAGTACTTGTAGCATATCCTGATTAAAAAACGTACTCAGCAAAAATATATATTTGAGTGTATGGTTTATATATTACGTAAACTCAAAACCAGCGGAACAGTTCTTTCAAGTTCCATTTCCATCCCATGCTTCAAGGCAATCAAAGCGGGAATACATACGAAAGTATATATAATACATTTCATGCATTGTATATGCATGGAGTAATAATTTTTATTTTATTGAAAGGTACGAAAAAAAGTATATATAGAGAGAGAAAGAAATTTATTCATTCATGCTGCCCAAATACATTAGGTTGCCACATTACACAGCATATTGATCAATCCGTGATCGGACATACATAAATTACGTATTTTTATATGATATAATAGGGGTATTCATGATGTTGTGTTAAATGTTATATGTTTTACCATATTAGGGGTATTCATGATGTTGTGTTAAATGTTATATGTTTTACCATGTTAAATGTTATAACTATAGGATTGTGAGCAGCCCTATTTGAAGTCATGTTAAACGTTAAATGCATAAGAGCCCCTAGCGGATTTTCTCAGCAACTTGTTGTATATATAAGCCTTTATGTTTATAACCTTTCCTTCCCGACCCTCATGTTATTGTTTACTTCAGTTTTGATTTAAGTAATTAATTAAAACATGCCTAGAGTGAGTGAAAAGTGGAATTTGTGTGAAAGATTAGCTTATGAGTGTCTTATTGATCTTCAAACTTGTGAAGAAGAGAATGAAGATGAGCTAATTGACAACTGTATTAAAAGTCACAACAACTAATATGGCGGCGATCTCAACTGGTCTATTGTGTGACGTCATTCTCCATTTAACTGACCAAGTAACAGACTCTCAGCCATGTTAAATGTTATTTCGTTTTACCACGGCTAAAGAAGGCAATTTTTTTCGATTTAACACGAGTTTTTCCATTTAACACGCTTTAACATAGCTCATGAATACCCCTAATATAATAGAAAGATAATATTTTTTATTTATAATCTTAATATTTTCTTGAGAATAAATAAAACAGCACTAGTCCAGCATGCAACCAAAAACCAACATATTTTTGATTTTGAAAATACAATCATTTTACATAAAGAGAATAATTCATTCAAAAGGAAAATACTTGAATCCATTTACATATCTGAAAATATTGATTATACAGTAAATTTCAAGAAATTTAAATCAAAACTGTGCTGAGATATTAAGTAAGATTAATTTATAAATAATATAGGAAAAATTGTATGTGGATAATTATAGTTGGCCTTGATAGGATTTTTGCTAATGAAATAAAGAAAATATTGACAAAAATGTAGTTATGATAAATAATTTTTAAATGCTTGAACTGAGTGGAGGAAGGTTACCAGCATAGTGGTGATAAAAGTTTTAAGGAATAGTGTCTGCAGATAAATAAATTGACTTTGTTTTTAATTGATAATTGACTAATTAGGTAATTAAACATATGTGGGAAATACTTATTAACAAAAAAATATTTTTACCTAATGTTTTTAATGTTTCATAGATATTGATATTTTTGACCTGGGCAGAATAGCCTGCATGAAGTTTAGGGTTGTTAAATTATATGGTTTCAAAGTGGTTTTGAGGTAAGATAAATTATAAATAATAATGTTAAGTATTTTAAATTGTTTGTAGAATCGTACATGTAATAGAAACTGTTTTGTAGTGGATTGTCCCTGAAGATGGCCGGATTGGCCGAAACGTTGGACGTATAAGAGAAATAAAAGGTTTTGAGACTATAATGGATAGAGTTTGAATTATTTATTTAAAAGATAACATTTTTTTTCCACAGTATTCTTTTACAATTAATACCAGTCTACAAACTAAATACAAGCTTTTCAATTTATTGTTTTTTTTCTTTCCCATCTATTTTACAACCCTTATTTCATTTTATCAACAAATTCTCCTATATAACAAATATTATGGGACAACTCCCGTACAAACAGAAGTAGCCTGTACAATATATAGTTACATACATCACTTTTGCTATTTTACAATAATTATTATTATTATTGTGGCACTACAAGAACTCTAACCCCCTCTTCCACCACAGCAAATCAATCTTCACGATCTCTTGTTCTCTCCCTCTATCTTTGACATTCAAGCGCCTTCGAACCTCCTTCACATCGTCTAGCCATCTGATCCGGGAACTTCTTCTTTTTTGTTTTCCATCCTGTTTCTCATATATCTTATTGAGCATCCTCCCTACCTGCCCTATCTCAAAACCACGATGTTGGATTTCACAAACAGTTCCATCAGCTTCTCATTCCTCCAGATTTTCCGAGACTCCTCCACGTATCATTCTCAATACCTTCCACACCCACCACTGGGTTGACCACTTTCATTCTTTTATAGAGAGTGCTCTAAACTTTAATACTTTTTGCAATGCGAAATAATATCTGAAGTCTGACCCCCGATTGACAAGCACGAAGTTCGCCTGGATTCCACCAGAGCGCTCCACCTCTCTAATTTATAAATTACATTCTTTTATAAAAACAGATTGTTATTGTTGTTTGGCAACTTTATTGTTTGTATAGTCATGGCCTACAATGTAAAAACAGTTATAGAACAATAAATTTATTTAACTAATTATTGCAAAACCTAAAGGGGCAGAGTTTAATTTAAGATAAATGACTATGAACATCACTTAATAATACTGTAATATACAATTGTAAATAATGTTAAGCTACAGGCAAACACATTCCTTCATCGTTGACACCGCCTTCAGTGGACCCGGCAACCAATCTTATAATGCCATACTGGCAAAAGAAGATGTTTTAGTTTGCCAACATATGTACATACATTTTTCATTTGTATATATTTAATTGTTTGTTATTATTTTTCTCTAGGAGTTCAGAAAAAAAAAAAGTAAACAATGTTTATAGTTATTTATCTTAAATTTGAGGAGCCCTCCGGACTCTTTCTTTAATAATAACACCATTTAGAATGGATATTTCACAATTAATTAATAAATATTACCGGTAACGTTAAAATACCAAAGGTTGTAAAAGATAATACCCACTAGGATTTATTCCTTTCTTCACACAATAAAGCATTCACTAATTAATTGCTTTTCTGTTTTAGAGGAATCATAAAAAAAAAATCTTAAATTAGTCTTTAATAATAACTGTTTTTATTTATATCTTCTATGCAAAAATCTACCTTCACCTCCGGATTATTTTTTACGAGTAGGACCATACAGAATGGACATTTCACATTTCACAATCAATAAATAAGTATGACGGTAACCTTAAAATACCGTAGTAAAAGGTAATACTCAACATGATTTATTCTTTTTCTCATAATAAAGCATCCACTAATTTATATTTTTTTCTGTTTTAGAGGGATCAGAAAAAAAAAATTAAATTATACTTTGTCCAGTTCAGTTTTGTAGAAATTCATAATTCTAAAAAATTGTGTTTTTTATTGTAGAACATGCAACTATGGAAACGTTGCAAAAAGTTGCAAAACGTTGTCTTAATATTGTTGTTTTAATGACTGAATCTCAAGATCCATTATTAAAAATACATATTATTAACAGCCCAGATTTTATTTTTTTTAAATAGATCCCAATAATTAGCTAAAAAAGAACGACGTTATCAAACGAGTGTTTCTTTTGGGTAAATTTAGATAATACAAAGATATGAATTCACCCAATTTCAAAACCTGAAATGTTGACTCAAATAAATTGGTCTAAAACATAGCATTATTGCATAATTTCATACATAAACAGAATTAATTATTAGAAATTCAATGACTTTTTGTATTTAAACGAGCCTATGATGAAAGCTTGATGACATAAAAAAAAAATAATAATAAATTTGCAAAGGGAGGCTACTCAGTGGGATCCCTAATTTCAATACATTTTTTTATGATGAAATTAGGTTGACAAAAATTTGAGATGGAGAAAAGAAAAAAAATTACATAATTTTCGATTTTTTTGGTAATATCGTATACAACTTTTTCTCTGCACGTATTTAATAGTTATTATAAACTAGTCGAGTAGAATGGTTTTGTTGAGAAGAATAATAACAAAAGACTTTTTATCGTATTAAATTGGCTTAAATGTAAAAAACATTTTTATTATTTTGTGAGGAGAAGATGGCCGGGGGCGCGGCTAGCAAAAATATAGAAATAAACAAAACTTATTTATTTGGGCTGACGTTTCGACCTGAATATCAGACCTTCACTGATGGAAAAAATAAAAAACGAGATAAGAACCATAACTCATAGAAACATAAAAATAAAATAATAATAAACAAACTTAGAAATATATATAACTATAAATTATGTAGATAGAAGTTGATTGATAATAATAGAAGATAAAATATGACATTATTCAAGAAAAAACAGTGTTCAAGTAAATAAAGAAATAGACATAGTTAAGATGATGAAGGAAATGTAAATGATGAGTAATGGAATTAGCATAATGCGGTATGCAAGTATTGTCTACAATAATGAAAAAGAATTTAAATTAACATAATGAAATATATAAAAGAAAACGATATTATGATACAATAGGCAAGAAAGAAAACAATATATGTTACAATGGATAAAAGATACACATTAATATAGATGAGTAAAAACTAATAATAAGGTAAAATTAATATAGAATGTCCGGAAAAGTGAATTAGAAGGAAGAAGATAGACGAGATATGGGGAATCAGAGAAAAAAAAAAAGGAAATAATATTAAAAAAATGAGGGAAATTTACTTGGTAGGCACCGATTCTGTCTAAAATGAGTGGGCCTTAACTTGACCGCTAGAGAGCGGGGAGAGGGGGGAGAACACGTTGAACCAAGCGGAAACTGTTACCGGCAAGTATAAAAAACTATCAAAGACCGTTTGGATAAAATAGAAGAAATAAAATAAAGAGGGGAGCCGTAGTGATCTTGGGCGCATTGGCGAGAACCCTCAAACACGTGACTAATATTTTTCGACTTTCTATCACTAAAAAAAGTTTTGTAAGTCGTTCATCCCCTTGTGTAGCCCCCTCTCCATATCAGTCCGAGGTAGGAAAGTTTCGTATCCAATCCTTACAATCCAAAATCCTTCGTAAAATCCTAAATGCTTCCTACTTTGTCACAAATAAAATTATCCACAAAGACCTTAATGTTCCATTTGTAACCGATCTAGCCCGAACCAGATATCAATCCTTCCATTACAAACTCCCTAACCACGCAAACCCATTAGTTTTTAATCTTGCTTCCTCTTTTATTCCGGACAATCCTCCGAGGCGTCTGAAAAGAAGATGGCCTAGAAACCTTATATTCTAAAAATCTTTTTAGAGTGCTACCATTGGGTAGTTTCTCTACATGGTTGTACCATACCTTTATGATTTCCTCAAATTTACTTGATGTATTTATGTAAAGTTGTAAATATCAATAAATAAATTTAAAAAAAAAAAATGTTTTCCTTAAAAGAAATTAATTTTTTATTAACTGTTCCTTGAAAACATAAATTGGAAAATCGACCAAGGTAATTCAATTTTACATTTACTCCTTAGATGAACAAAAACACCTTAAATATACTTTTATGGAATGCAAAT
>NW_027107863.1:64617-65355 GCF_000696795.3 Halyomorpha halys | reverse complement strand
TCAAGTGTATATGAAACATACTACATATTTACCTGTTGTATTATTTTGTACAGTTGTAAATTACAATAAATAAATAATAAAAAAAACAAAAAAACATTTACTCCTTACGTTTTAGAAAAGTAAATATACTATGGGATCCTTAATATTTACATTAAAATGAGTCTGAACAGAACAGGGAAAGAAGTACGAATTTCTCGAAAATGGTTCCGTGAATTTTCCTTATTGAAAATAACATTTACTACAACTTATATTCTCTTCACATTTGCGATTAAATGAACGGTTTTACAGATAATGAGTGAAATCCCTATTAAGTTCAACGTAAAGTTTCTTTCAAGGGGCGCTGCCTAATCGTGATTTTTGCTTAGAAGGAGAGTAGGACTATGGCCCTCCTGGCGAACGTTACAGTTCTCACTTAGTCATTTTTTCTAATGGCACATCAAGGAAGGCCAAGAATGAGAATTTTTACTCCGACATTTCCAGTGAGCTTTATAATACTGAATAAAAAGAAGAGGCAGTTGGAACCCAGAGGTTGTTTCAGTTTTAAATGATTTAACTTATCCCAAAACAAAAAAAAAATCACCATGAAGGATGTCCTTTAAGTTTAGATTAGGAGATATTCAGGTCCGAAGGTTTTTATTGTTATGAATTATTTATGGCACGGTATCATTATTGTTTCGCAAACTTCAATTATCCTCGGTAAAGAATTGCAATTAAAAAGCAGATAATTAAAGATGAATA
>NW_027107863.1:62370-63802 GCF_000696795.3 Halyomorpha halys | reverse complement strand
CTTAAAAATTAATAAAAAAAAGTTATTTCTATAAAACAATAAAATTAAATGAAAAATATATATCAGATTAATTTTAATTGCACAAATAATTTTTTGAAGTAAAAAAAAAATAATCCTTGGTTATAATCTGTATGATTCTAGCCCCATCTTCCGAAAGGACTACTTAATCAAGAACACACATCATGAATAATATATTTTAAACATTGCAATAAAATCCAATTTCCTTAGTTAATACATACATAACTTAATATAATAATAATCTAAATAACTTTAAATGCATTTTTTTTCCTAACCCCTTTAACAAAAATTTATTAAAACGAAACAAATATATATTATTAATCAGGATTATGTCCTTTTACTGGAACATAGCTCCATTCTAAGGAATGGCTGAGTTTATACAATATTAATTATTACTTGCCTCATTTGTGAGATGTCTGAGGTATTGGGGCACACCCTGTTTCACTTTCTTTCAATAAAACTAAAACTAAAAACTAAATATGTGTCTTAGTCACTGGTTGTTTTCAATTTTACTTTTCTCTAAGTCTTGCTAGTGGACCGGAGATGGCGCTGGTGTCAATATCTGAAAGAGGAGGTTGGTCAAAAAGTGGAGGGAGTCAAAGAACTTGACATGCCTTCGACCAATGAACTCTGGTACATTGGGCAGGTCAAGGAGTTAATGTAGTTCTGGAGGATTCTTCTTTTTCCACGATGTAGTTCTCACCAACTTCTAAGGCATACTGTCCTGGAATTCCTGTAGGTGGTGCTGAGTGTCGTCATAGATGTACGTGAAGATTGGCACCGCGTATAGAAGTGCCGGCCTCAGAATACTCTTATAGATTTGCAGTTTCAGCCGCTGAGAGAGCGCTAGTGTAGTGAGGAGGTGGTAAGTGCGGCCTTCTTACTGTTCTGGTTTTCTGGTAGAGGTGGGTGGAAAACTTGAGATTTTTTTTCGATCCCTCTTAAACAGAAATAAAAAATGAATTAGTAAGTGCATTACTGTGAAAAAGAAAAGTAATTCGTGTTGTGTCTTACCTTTTGTATTTTAAGGTTACCTGTTATGTTTAATATCATATATGAGCTATCCATTCTAAAAAGGAGCTATTTTAAGTCCGGAGGTGAGAGGCCTCCTCGTGTTGTAACGCATATAAGATAAAAAAATAAAATAAAAAATCGTGAATTAATAAAGACGATAGATAATGGTGAAATAATAAGAAAACAGTCAGAAGTCGAAAAGAAGTGTGAGGGAGGGGGTTGGGGTGGATCAGAAGATTGAGCTATGAGGTAATGTTAATAGGGTTTTTGGAACCTTTCCTGCCCTGCCACCTCGCAGGAAGGGAGAATGGAGTGATAGACTGGAATACTGGATTGAAGGACGCAGGGAGACTGTCGAAGAATTTAATGTGTCTCCGTGTGATGTGTTGTACAGTTTCTA
>NW_027107863.1:59230-61555 GCF_000696795.3 Halyomorpha halys | reverse complement strand
TTCATGCTTGCCGAGTATGTGGCTATATCATCAGCATAAGCAGATATTTGAGCATCGTCAAATTTAGTCCCGACTATGTGAGCAATATATATATATTGAATAGAACTGGCGCAAGGACCGAACCCTGAGGTACGCCACAAGTGACGGGGTTGGTAGTGGAGATTTCAGTTTTGACCCGGACTGAGAAAGTCCGGTCACTGATGTAGGATCTAAACATGAGATGGTGAGCCAGCTTCACATCTTAAATAAACTATGGAGTTAGATGGAGAGATGATGGTGTCGTCCAATTTGAGTGACTTCGGGAGAGTCGATCGCTTAAGTTGTGGATGAGCGAACACGGCGCAGTCTGTCTTTGTTGGGTTCATGGTGATATTTAAATTATCCAGCCGTTGAAATAATCTCCTTGCTGACTGCTCTGGTTCGCTCTAGTGAATGTTTGGGTTTCATGCTGCTGGCGACTGTGTCTATTTTGTAGTTTTCGCCAAATAGTATTTAGAATTTGTAGTTTTTGCCCATTGACCTGCGGAGTTCCACAGGGAGCGGTTCTATCGCCAGTGCTATTTTCAATTTATACCGCTGATGTAGTTGGTGCAAATTACAAACTAGCTACAGTCGCCGACGACATCGCCATCAACAGCAGCAGTATGAACCCCAAACATGCCCTAGGGCCAGCCGGAGCGGTCTGCAAAAAGATTGTTCAACGCCTGGGTAATTTAAACATCACCATGAACCCAGCTAAGACAGACTGCGTAGTGTTCGCTCAGCAAAAGTACAAGCGATCGACTCTCCCGAAGTCGCTCAAACTGGACAACACCATCATTTCCCCTTCAAACTCGATAGTATATCTGGGCGATGGACCGATATCTCAAGTTTTCCACTCACCTTTACCAGAAAACGAGAACTGTACGAAGGCGGTCTTACAGACTAAACCACCTCCTCACATCGCCAGCGCTCTCTCTGCGGCTTAAACTCCAAGTTTACAAGAGCATTCTGAGGCCGGCACTTCTCTACGAAGCACCACTCTTCACTTACCTCACTGACGGCACGCAGCGCCACCTTCAGGGATTCCAGGATAGTATGTTGCGGAGGATTGTCCGCACTACATCGTGGAAGAAGAAGAAGCCTCCGGAACTACATCAGCTCCTCGAACTACCTACAGTACCAGAGTTCATTAGTCGGAGGCATGTCAAGTTCTTCGACTCCCTCAAACATCTGACCAATCCACTCTTCCAATCACTGACACCAGCGCCCCCTCCAGTACGCTGGCAGGACCTCCACCCTCGTAGCCAATGATGTACCGCCCCTTTTGGGCTTAACAGAAGAAGACTTAGCATGACATTCTAAGCTTGAGCGCGACACAAGGTAGTAGCCGAAAAAATATCAGTGAAAAGTATTAGGAACTGAAACAATTGTGTAAACCTAAAAAAGTCAAGGTTACTTCCTTAAACCAAGCTAAAGATGACTGTAAAGAGCATTGAGAATTTGAATATTTTGAAAGTAACTACGTAATTTATACATTAATATTAGAGAATAATAATTAATTTAGTCAAAATTACTTTTTAATTAGTATGATTATAATTTCATTAATTCCTCTCGTCTGGTTCCGTTAACTCCTTCAGTTCTAAAAATGATTTTGCCTCAAATACCGCTTGGAGCTATAAGGCAATTGCTCGCTTCATTTACTTGTAAGCATGTATCATATAATCATTAATTTATAAAAGTTTACTATTTAGAGGACTTGAACATAGCTAATAGGGTATGTGCGCCAGTTATTGATAGGTCAATATTAAATCTGGACAAACGACTGACATGGAATGCTCACTCAAGACTGAAAAGACAAGAAACTGGTCGTCGATTCCGACTATTAAAGCACTTACTAGACAAACGGTCTTAACTGCCAGTGTATTTCAAAAGACTGATCTACATGACTATTATGATAAGGCCGATCTGGACACACGAAGTTGAGCTTTGGGGCTCTATTAAACCATCGAATTCCTCCAAAATCCTTAATGCTCCTTACTTTGTCACGAATCAAGTCATCCATCAGGATTTCAATGTTCCATATGTTGCCGATTTGGCCAGAACCAGATACCAATATTTCATGATAAACTTCTCCATCACTCAAATCGAATTGTTTTTAACATGGCTTCTCCTTCAATACTTTACAATCTTCCTAGGCTTCTGAAAAGAAGATGGCCTCGAGATCTTCTCCTCTATAAATGTTATTGGAGTTCTAATGATGAGTAGATCCTCCACATGTTTGTATCATGACATTTTATCACTTACAGCAAATTTACTTGTTGAACACTTGTAACTAATAATAAA
>NW_027107863.1:52759-59110 GCF_000696795.3 Halyomorpha halys | reverse complement strand
AGTTTGGTACTAACAATAAAATTTTATCAACAAAAGTTTCAAAGTTTGTCAACAATAAAAGATTCAAAATTTAGTTTAGAGGGTTTAACCTTGCAACTGGCGCCAATTTTATAATTAATGCAATTGGCACCAAACTTTTATATTTAAAAACAAAACATGATCTGTTAATAATTGGTGCACTAACTCAACAATACCAAAAACTCTCGTGCAGTGCGCGCATCACGGAAGGTTCACATACCATCCTAATTATAGTACAAGAGCCAAGAGGGTAAAAAAGGCAGTTATTTCACCCTAATTTTTGATTTCTTAATTGAAAACTAGGTATAATTACTAGTCAAAATTGATGAGTCTGCCAAGTATAGGTAGGGGGAACAAAAATGGTGGCTGTTTCAAAACGTTAAAAATAATTGGAAGATTATTGATTGACCGTGTGTATAGATGAATGGAATATGGTCCGGGTGCTTTAAAAAAAAAAACTCAAATAGTAGATAATTATACTATTTTATTGAGCCAACGTTTCGCCCCACGTTGCAGCGCTTCGTCAAGGCTGTTTTGACGGCAGTCGAAGACAAAGTATCACTTTTTGACTCAAAGACAAGTAATACTTTGTCTTTGACTGCCGTCAAAACAGCCCTTACGAAGCCCTGCAACGTGGGGCGAAACGTTGGCTCAATAAAATAGTATAATATCTACTATTTGAGTTTTTTTTTACCGCACCCGGAACATATTCCATTCGGTTAAAAATAATTAATTTTTTATTCGGAGCTCTATATCTTTACAACTACCAACAACAATAGAAAACCTAAGAGGGCATCATTTATAGTACTAAGTTAATTAACTAAAATGTAAGCCCTAATAGAGCAATTCACCTTCAATAGTTCTCGAGATATAGCTATTTAAAATGCAACATTTCATAAAAATGTAGTATGGAACATCAGTAGTTAGTTAATTTATTTTGAGAAATCTATATCTCAGGAGCTATATGACGTACAGATGTCGATTAGCACTCAAATTAAAGCTAGTTTAATGAGCTATAAATAAGTTTATGATGTTTATTTTCGCAGGAGAAGTAGTTTTCATGAAATTTGCTCAAATAAATTGATTTATAGCTGTTCAGACAAATTTTCATTTGCCAAATTAATATTCATATGTAAATATCATAAAAACTACTACTCCTACGAAGATAAATGTCATAAACTACTTTATAGTAAGTAAAATTTCCTTTATTTTGAGTGTTGGTTCAAAGATATATTTTTTCAAAACGCCAAAATTTTATACGAACAACTAGAAATTAATATTTTGTGAGTTTATTTTGTCAAATATGATAAAAAATACTAATCCTATAAAGAAAAAAGGTATAAACTACTTTATATTAAATTTAACTAGCTTTAATTTGAGCGCTGACAGACATATGTACATCCAATGGTTTCTCGAATAACGTTTTTCATAAATCAAACTTATTGTCCGAACAACTATAAATCAATTTATTTTAGCAAATATCATAAAAAATACTATTCCTAGGAAGGTAAAGGTCATAAACTACTTTATATTACATTAAACAAGCTTTAATTTGATTACTAATATACACTTGTACGTCGAATGGTTATTGAGATATAGATTTCTTAAAATAGATTCACTAACTACTAATGTTTTAGTACATTTTTATGAAATGTTGCTTTTTAAAAGGCAATATCTCGAGAACTATTGGACTTAAATAGCACTATCAGGGCTCATATTTCAGCAAATTTCCTCTTCTTTAAATGACGTTCTTTTAAAATTTCTAGTGTTGTTGGTAGTTTTTTATTATATAGAGATATAGAAAGAAAAATTAATGTTTTTTAAGGTTTTGAAACAGCCACCATTTTTTATTCCCTCTACCTATACTTGGCAGACTCATCAGTTTTGACTTGTAATTATACATAGTTTTCAATAAAGTAATCAAAAATTGGGGTGAGATAACTGCCTTTTTCTCTTCCCGGCTCTTGTACTATAAGTTGCAGGGTCCGATTAAGGTGGTTAATAACACGTAGCTAACGCCAGTGGATTATTATTGGAACAGAGAGGGAAGTTCCGCTGGTCGTAAACATCAAAAATATTAAATGTTGATATTTATAAGTTAAACTTCAACTTAAGCGAGAAAGAAGTAAGCGTGAAGAAAAAGAAATTTTCTCTCTTAAAAGATGGTTAATATTATAAACTAACCTGTATGCTTATCGACGTACAGTCTGGTCG
The DNA here is from genome assembly GCF_000696795.3 of Halyomorpha halys. Lineage (NCBI taxonomy): Eukaryota > Metazoa > Arthropoda > Insecta > Hemiptera > Pentatomidae > Halyomorpha > Halyomorpha halys. The sequence continues at coordinate 56,878 of NW_027107863.1, read as the reverse complement.
AGAAGTAATTGTTCCCGCCTTTTTTGGTGGAGCTAACATATAACCTAAAAATTTAGTTCTCATTGCTCTCAGCCATAGAAATAACTTGTTTTCTTTTGCTAAATGATCTCCATGTATGCAGGTTCACTAAGCATCGGTATGGTAGGAGCTGCACTTGTGTGGTATGCGCCACTCATGCTGCTTCTTGTGTCCGACAAGTCACCTATCCCAATGACAACCTCGCAGACTTCCTGGCTGGTGTCTTCCATTGAGGGTGGTAGTATTTTGGCCACCATACCGGCTGGAATGCTAGCTAATAAGTATGACTTTTGAATCGCATTTAATGTTTTTATGTTTATCAAAAGTAGAATGACTTTTTTTGCTGCACATATATTTTTAAGCAATTTTGTTTGTCTATGTTAAAGAATTCTTCAAAACAACATCCAAAAATTTACAAGAATAAATTTATAAGTCAATATCTTCTTCTTCTATTGGCACAACAGCCACAATTTTTATTTTTCTCCTGCATAGTTACAGAGATCCTTAGTTGCCAAAGATCTCGTCCCACTTCATATCTTCCTTCATCAGCCCTTTGACCAGAGTTGGGCAAAAATTATCCGATTGACAACAGACGAATTCTTTTTTATTCGAAGTTTTTATTCGATTGACGAGAGACGAATACATTTTTATTCGAATAAAAATATGATTAAACAATCAGAATACTTTTTTATTCGAATATTTAAAATACTATTTCAATCGAATAAAAAATTAGTCTAATGAAAAATTATTCGAATAAAAAATTAGTCGAATACATATTATTCGAATAATTTTTTTTTTTTTTTAAATTCACTTATTTTTTTACTACCTTCAATTTCTAATGTATGAGGGTCCTATTTCACATATTCAGACGAGTACAAAATGAAAAAGCTATCAATTTTAATGTCCCATATCGATTTATTTTAATTTCTAATACATAGGAGCCAATTTTTAGGTTTCCGGATATGCAGATTATGAAAATGCTATCTATTTTAACATGGCATATTGATTGATTTTAATTTTCTTGATTTCTTTACATGTTGCGGCCCCTTTATACGTTCTGAGGAATTCAGAATATGAAAAAGATATCGATTTTAAGATCACGTATTGATTTATTTTTTAATGGAATATGGGTCCGGGTGCGGTCATGCGGTTTTTGACCGCACCCGGATCATATTCCATTCATCTATACACACGGTCAATCAATAATGTTCCAGTATGATTTATTTTTACTTTTCTGATTTCTAACATGTTAGGGTCCCTTTACACGCTTTGAGGAATGCAGAATATGAAAATTATGTCGATTTTAAGATCTCGTATCGAGTTATTTTTACTTTTCCGATTTCTAACATGTTAGGGTCTCAGAAAAGTTAAAATTAATCTATACGTGATCTTAAAATATATCTCTGTATAGCTGTAAGACAAAAAATGTCGTCTTTATACAAATACAAACGTATTCGGATGGTTAATCATTTAATTTTTTCGAATAAGAGATTATTTTTCTATAAAATGGACGAATATAAAAGTATTGAAATGGTTATTCGATTTGTTTTGCCCAAATAATTGATTATTCGTGTAAAATAATGACGAATGAAAAAGTATTCGGAGGTTAATCATATGTTTTGTATAATAATTGATTATTCGAGTAGAAAATTCATGAATAAAAATCATTCGTCTCTCGTCATTCGAATAATATTTGCCCAACACTGGCTTTAACCAACCACATGGGACAATCTTGTACGGCCTATTGGCTAATCTATATTCACTCATCTCATAACATGGCCAAGCTTTTATACTGCTTGTATTTTAATATGAGAGATACTAATTTTCAAGTAGATCGGAAACAGTTTGTTGTTTTTACTTTATCTCGCTTATGAGTCTAATGATCCTTCTCAAAATTACTCTTTCAAACCTGTCTAGCAGTTTTATGATTTTATTGTTGAGAGTCCACATTTCTCCAACATACGTGACTGCTTGTCTTATGAGGGTTTTGTACAGCATAAACTCAGTTGTGTGATTCAAAAGGTTACTTTTAATTATAATTGAGATTGAGAAATAGGCTCCATTTCCTACCGAAGTTCTCCTTCTCACCTCTTCTTCCTTGTTTTAAATATTGATAATAATGGAGCTAAAGTAAAATAAATCAACATATATAAATAAAAATAGATATTTGTGTCCATATATTTCACTTTGCAGTTACAACTATTCATGTTGGCTGTGTAGAGCGGCGTCCGAATCAATGGAGCACATTACATCAAGATGCCAAGTACTTTCTGTGTAGGAGTATTTAGTGAGGCACAACAGATAGGCTAAAACTGTCCTTCAAGAATTATCCAAAAATGTCGTGTTTTACTTCAATGGACGGTCATTAGCACTAGAAGTGGAGATATAGTGCAGTGCGTGGCAACGTTTCTTCAGGACGTCCTGGATAAGAGAGTTGTGGCAGGTGATATCCTCAAACTTCTGGGGAAGGTGAGACAGTGACCAGAAAGGAAGTATGAGGACAATCTTGTGTTCTGCCAGAAGTACACCCAAAGACTACGTGGGGGTTCAAACTAAATTTTTTTTTTTTTTTAATTTCATATTTGTACTCTTTTGTATAATAAAGTAAATTTAGTTAATAAGGTTAAGCATTTAGGTTAAGGTTAAGTCAACATATAAGCTTTCGTTGTTTTATTAATTGATAAGAATTCTTTTTTTTCCCCTTTTTCATTCTGAGGAAATATATTTCTTCTTATTGTTAAACTTTTGTGCACATAGTTCTGCTGTTCTGCTGTTACCTTTCTTATGTCTATACACTGCTTTCAACTTGTTAATTTACCTATGTTTTTTTTTGTTGTTTACGGAATATTACGATAATTCAACAGGTGGGCAGATAAGACCCCTAGGTTTTCTGTTATCTACATGTAAAAGTATTCGCCAGTGGTCACAATTCGATATTTGTTTATATTCGGTATATTGTTTCGGGGTTTTCGTTATTTCCAAGGAAAAAAATAACGTGGCGCCTAAGGAGTAATTTATTCTTTATCGTTTTGTCATTTTTTCAGCTTTTGCGATTATATATTGTTTTCTTTAACTCACCCCCTTCTCCGCTGAGCGTGAGCAAGTATAAATGATAAATATATAACTAAAGATAAGTAAAAATTTGCGGTTATAATATATACATAAATTGTTAAACTCGGGGGTGGTGGACACAAATAAAATGTTTTTACTGTTTTATTAGCTACGGTTAAATAACATAAAACGTTCTAAATGTAGTGAGAACAAACAATCCAACTAAGCCTTGGTTGCAACTTACTAACCATCCACTCACTGGCAACTGCCACTATTAGACCAAGTACATAAAGGTTAGAAAACTATGATCGATATATTCACCGTTTGCCACAGAGCAACCTGTATATAGTAAAAAATAAATTTTTACATCTCGCTTTAACATAAATGGTGTTGAAAGATATGAAGAGTTTAAGTATTATAAGAAAATAAAGGCTCCATGAAAAGAGTAATATTAAAATTAAGTAAGAGGAGAGAACTAAATAACAAAATAAATACAAAAATCAATGGTATCTATCAATAGTAAATATATGTACAAAATGAAAATGATTAAAAATAAAGTAATGAAAGAAGTGAGAAATAAAATGTATATGAGGTAATTAATTATGTATGTATAGTTATAGGTAATTAAATATGGAAATAAATTAATAGGATTAAGGAAATTAAAATATAAAGTTATGAATTGCAAAAGAAACAAACAAATATGAATATTTTGATTTAATAACAATAGTGTAAATTAAAGTTAAGGAAAAAAAAAAGAAAGAAAATATATTTATTCTTAATATACTTACATATTCAATTACCTATATATACGAATATTTTCACTCTTTTTTTTTTTTTTAAATAAATTCACATTATTATTTTTTTTTTCCGCCCACTTTTGAACATATTATTTCATCTTTAAAACCTTTTCTTACACATTTGTCGTCCCCCACCTATATTACGTTTCCTCTTCATCTTCCGGTACTTCGTTATTCGATAATTCGTTGGTTCATAAATATTTTTAATTCTTCCTATCACCTTTTGTCATCACCCTCTCACACACTTTCTTCT
>NW_027107863.1:45600-52142 GCF_000696795.3 Halyomorpha halys | reverse complement strand
ATAAGTTAATCATACTTATTTGTGTTTTTCATTGACCGACCATCTTCTCCTCATTTACCTATATATACATTTTATTTTCCATTTCTTTCATTACTTTATTTTTAATATTTTTTATTTTGTACTTATATTACTTTATACTTATTTGTACTTATAGCTAAATAGATATTCATGTGTATTTTATTATTTTACTACTTGTTCTTTCCTCTTGCTAAATTGTAATATTACTCTTCTCATACATACTCGAAATATTCATGTCTGACAACACTATTTATGTATCCATAAGGTTAGTTATTTTCTTATTTTCTAAACATTATTTATATATATGTGTGTGTGTGTATTTATTCATTGGTTCTTATCTTGTTTCTTAGCCCTAATGAAAGCTAGCAATTCTGGGCAAAACATTGGCACTAATAAATTGGTTTATTTGCTTATTTGTGTTTTTCACTAACCGCATCCCCAACCATCTCCTCTTATGTATTATCCACGGTCAACAATCTTCTCATTATTTATTTGGTATGTTTCAGAGTAGGACGAAAGTACCCGATATTGGTTTGTGGCCCCCTTTGTGCAATGTCATACTTGCTACAGGCATACACTTATTCATTACCAGTCTTGTTCATCATACGACAAATACAGGGAATATGCCTCGGGGTGGTATACACTTGTGGTCCAGTCTACATTGCTGAAGTTTCCGAACCTCAGTTCCGAGGTTTCAATTTATCTAATATGCTGACTATGCTGTACTTAGGAGGTCTTTTCTCCTACAGCGTGGGTCCTTATGTAAACTATACCCACTATGCTCTAGCAAGCCTTGCAATACCTCTGATTTTCACAATCTCATTTGCCTTCATGCCTGAATCACCATACTACCTCGTAATGAAAGGAAAGCACGATAAGGCACAAAAAGCTCTCATATGGCTTAGAGGAGACACAAAAATTGAAGAACTAAAAATCATCCAAGATACTATCCAGAAGGAAACAACCAACAAAGGTGAATTCAACTTTTAAACTTCTTTAAACTCTTCCAATTACGACCCCTAAAGCACGATAGGGGTGAGCAACCAGCTATGTATCTCCGTCCCAATAGTTTGCCAACAATGATTGTGATAGCCACCATAATCAAGGTCAACGAAATTAAGCAAGTATTAAATGTTACTGGGTAATATAATATTGTTATCATTGCGATGCACTTGGAAGGAGTAACTTTTAGTAAATGTATGAGTCAGAATTCTTAGACAAACATTTATTTACATTAAATAATGAGATACTTATGATAAATACAAGATGAAAATACTACAGTTTTCATATACTTATTGAGGGGGATATCGAAAGTTATTATTGGGAAAAATACCTGGTTTATCTGCGGATACAAACTAAATTAAATAAACTCTGCTTTAGCAACCTTTACAATTATTCACAATAGATTCGCTTTAGCACTGTCTTTTATATCAGGGATGAAAACAAATACTTCACTTGTCCCTGGCAACACTATTTACCTATTCACAAATATAAAACTCTCATAGTCTCCTGTGTATGTCTCTCCAACATTGGGACTTTACCTTCAATGTAACATCCCTGCTACCTGCACTTGTTTTGTGGAACCTTCTTCCGTCACCAAAATAAGAAATCCTCTTGTCTGCCCTTCAGGTCCTTTGTGCCTTTTTTCTCCACACTCTCACTTAAACTATTGTGTGATCCACTACAAACTTTAAATTAATGTTACAATTAGTGCTTTGAGTTCTTCAGTAAATCTTCCCTATCGATACCAATAGTAAATAAGATAAACATACCAATAATATGCATTTCACCAATATTGGTCACTTAATGGAAATATTTCAAAAATAATTTAATTTTAAAAAAATTGGGCTATGAAATAAACCCATCCATGCTAAATGACGGATGTAACTACAGATCTCCTTAAACATATTGGTGAGTTGTTAGTAAAGTTATCTATAAATAATGAAACTTGCAGTAGTTTGATAATAATAATAATAATAATTTATTTGTTTGTTTATGGGGCAACCCCCATACAAATAGAGTTAGCCTGTGAAATACATAAAATAAATAATCAGTTGTAATAATTTTACAAAGACGATGAGTTACACATAGTTTATATAAAATAATAACAAATAATTTACCCAAGCTGGGCTGTCTACATTCATAATAATAAAACAAAAATGTCACTTCATGTTTAATATTAAAAAAAAAATAGAACAAAAACCTCCTATTGGGACGATAGGTATCCAGCTCTAATCAAGGTTTTGAGCTATATATGTAAAAAAGAGTTTGAGATCCAATCCTGGGAGTACAGACAGAAATTCATACAATTGATTTTGGTTAATATTGCTTAGTTTCAGGATGTATTGGATTCAGTTCTCATGATACACAGGGCAATTTGTCAAAAAATGGAAACAATCCTCCAGTACCGTTCCATTACAAGCTGGACAAAGCTTCTGTGGACTCTAGTTAGGAACAAAACTAACCAATTACATAACCTTATATGATTGCATATTTTGATGATTGAGGTTTCTTTGTCATCTTTCTCAACAGACTAGCACTTGCTGTAAACAATCTTTTAACAAACTTTAACTTTTTGGATCATTCTAGATGTCTTCTTTTTCAAGATGTATACCAATGAGAGAGACCTAGGATGTTGTTGTTGTTGGCTGGGCTTTAGGGCGAAAAACCCTCAGGTCAGAGAGATGTTCAGGATGTCTAGGATGTTCAGGTATTTCCTGCATCCAGGAGTTCTCATCCCTCTCCTGCCTAAACAACAAATGAATCGCAAAACGTCCTATCTCCTTGTGTTCAATGTAAACAGTGATTATAGCACAACAGTTTTTGCATGTCATTTTCTTTATGAATATTTTTCTTTAATACTTATTCATGACCACTGTTTTTCTTAAATGTATTGTAATCTTAATTATGATGGGAAGATAAATAAAGTTTAAAGTATTTAGGTCTGCACAACATGGCTGCAATTCAAGGGATTTTTGGAAAGACACAATTACCATCTTTGTTTTGAAAACTATCTTTTTAACTCCATATTTGACTGAAAAAAATTGGTTTGCTTGATTTTTTGATTTAATGCAACAAATAAACAATACTGAAACGATATATAAAATAAAAACCATTTATATATAAAAATAACTATTTACTCATAAAAGAGGATATTGTAATATTGATAGAACACTGGATTTTTAATGAGAAAGGAAAAACAAATTATCAATCAGAAACAAGACAACCAAAGTGTTTGGTTGATTACTTATTGCATATAAGGGTTCAATTTTTAATTTTTATTCTGTTGACATGTCTGTTGTGGCAGGATATTAGAATTGTCCTTAATCAAGTAGAGGCCACTTCAAGACATGGGGGCCCCTTTGACTAAAGAACTTATTTTCTGAACAACTTTGGGTTATCAACGAAAATAAACTATATACTAGTTAAAATTATTATTATAATTAATTAGTAATAACATCAACTACAATGATCCAATTTGCTCTCAGTAGTTTATTTTATTGCTCCAACGTTTCGACCCTTTGGCCATAAACAAGGAGACAACCTAAAAATTGTTTTCACATTATCACTATATTACTTCCTCACATAATACTAATATTTTGAAAATACCTCAATTATTGACTAGTCACAATTTCTTTAAAATATGCCTTTCTATTACAGGCTATTTGTCCATGTCATATATTCTTCAAAAACAAAAACAAATATCATGAGAGATAGTTGATTGTGAGGAGAAGATGGTTGGGGGTTGCGTTTATGTATTATTATGTTATGTTATTATTATGTTGTAATTATTATGTTATTTTTTACTTACTTATTAAATTACCTATATATACATTTTATTTTTCACTTCTTTCATTACTTTAATTTTATTAATTTCATTCTGTACAATTATTTACTTTATGTCATTCTGTTTATTTATATTTTATTTTTTGTATTGATTGGTTGTAATCTTGTTCTTTGTTCTTAGCCCTGATGAAGGTTAGAAATTCTGGCCGAAACGTTGGCACGATTAAATAAGTTATTTAAACTTATTTGTGTTATATTTTGACCACACCCGCAACCATCTTCTCGTATAAAAACAAATATCAAATTAATATCATAAATGTTTCATTTAAATTTTATAAATTGGCTATTAACTTAAAAACATATACTCTCAATACAAAAACTGTTCCTTAAAAATTGTTTTTATATTGAAACTGGATGTTTTGTAAGTACCAATTTATAAAATTTAAATGAAAGTGTTATTATATTAATTTGATATTTGTTTTTTAAAATTATGTGACATGGACACATAGCCAGCAAATGGAAGGATCACGGGAAGCAAAGAAAAAGGGAAAGAGACAGGCCTAGACTACGGATGGACAATGTGGAGGAGGACTTAAAGTCACTGGATATTGGACATTGGAGATGAGCGGCAGGGGACCGTTATGAATGGAGGAAAATTGTAGATGGGGTCAAGGTCCTTCAAGGGCCATAGCACCGGAAAAAAAAAAGTATGCTCTTTACTTCTATGTGAGTATAATTTGTTACCGTAATGAGGTGTTAATATCTGGATTATCTCTATAGGAAGTCTGGTGAGTCAATTCATACACATCTATACCTCATACACGAGGGTGTAATAACCTAGATGTTGATCGCCCTGAATAAAAATTTAATCTAATTCATACACATTTTTTTGAGGTTAATGACTTCCAGTTTAATGAAATTTTTATTAAATTATCATGACATGGTACAACGTTTCGGGACCACTGTCCCATATTCATGTACTTTAAACCTCATAATTTCATATAGGAAATCATATCACAATTTTTATGCATCTTCACTATTCCTTAGCTAGTAGATAGAGTACTGGCTGTGCTAAGGAGTAGTGAAGATGCACAAATTGTGACATGATTTCCTATATGAAATTACGAGGTTTAAAGTACATGAATATGGGACAGTGGTCCCGAAACGTTGTACCATGTCATGATAATTTAATAAAAATTTCATTAAACTGGAAGTCATTAACCTCAAAAAAAATTTTTTATGAGGTGCTAATAGTTTACCTAGATAAATAAGAAGAAAAGATGATCAGGGGTGTGGTCAGCAAAGATACACAAATAAACAAAACTTATTGATTGAGCTGAAATAAATACAAATACAAGAAAACAAGCTTAATTCAGAAAAACATAGAAATAAAATAATAACAAACTTAGAAATATGCATACAAATAAATAATTAGAGAGAATTTGATATTAATAGAAAATAAAATATAATATTGTAGGGGTATGAATTATACAAAATAAATTATAAAAAAAAAAGAAGAAAAAATATAGTTTTGAAGTAAATATGAACTATTAAATTTTAAGTAAATATTAAATGTCAAGTAAATAGTTAATTTTATTTTTTTTATCATTTATTTTGTATAATTTATATCCCTAAATTATTATATTTTATATTTTATTAATATTAACTACTATCTATTTATTTACTGTTATTTTTTTATGTTTCTCCGAATTAAGATTGTATATTGTTTTGTTTTTCAGCCCTAATGAAGATCTGAAACTTAGGTCGAAAGGTAGGTACAATTAAATAAGTTTTGTTTATTTATGCATCTTTACTTACCACAAGCCTGATCATCTTCTCATTATTCATTACTGATGAGTCAGTATGAAATAAAAAAAGGTATTTCTAGAACTACAGAAAGCATTAGTCTGAGAATAAATGATGATAGATGATTTCTGATTTCAGGTTCATGGAGAGAATTGTTTCTTACAAGGAAAGAACGCAAAGCATTCCTCATCGTTCAGATTTGCTGTATCACAAAATATCTTGGAGGAATTACTCCATTCGTTGTCTACGTGTCCCAAACCTTTGGAGAGGCGACTATAGACTACTTGGACCATAATCAACTCACCATTGCAGCTGGTATAATCCTTTCTTTGGCAGCTTTTGTTTCCAGCTTGATAACTGATTCTGTAGGGAGAAGGCCAATGCTCATAAATTCTTGCCTGGTCTGCTTTTTCTTTTATGGCCTGATAGCTGTTTACTACTTTATGGACTCAAAAACAGAATTTGATATGAAGCCTTACGTAATGGTGCTTTATTTATCTGTTATTGGTTTTATAATTGCTTCTACCATCGGGTTAGCACCCTTGATGCAGACTATCCAAGCAGAATACTTTACAGCAAATACAAGAGGGTTAGCAGGAGGATTAACTTCAGCTATCGCCACCGTAGTATCATTTATTGCCTTAAAGCAATATCAATTTATATCGGTAATATATACTTTTTTTAAATAATTATATTAATATTATTGACTTATTTTTAAATTGCTAGATTTTATTCTAACACATTAACAAGCAATTCTTTGTAAAATAATAAGCAAAATTATTAGTAAATAAAATAAAACAAATATATTAAACTCAATTATATTTATATATTTTGTAAGTTTTTCTTAAATGTATTGTAATCTTAATTATGATGGGAAGATAAATAAAGTTTAAAGTATTTAGGTCTGCACAACATGGCTGCAATTCAAGGGA
>NW_027107863.1:43355-44790 GCF_000696795.3 Halyomorpha halys | reverse complement strand
GAATCTGCTCACATGGCCTTGATTCAACGGACTTGACTGAAGAATACGTACCGCCATCTTGGCTTTGTTGGGAATCACGAAGTTATTATAAACAATGAAACTTGGTTAGTTTGCTTTTTGGATAAACAAAACAAATGAATATTAAAATGATACATAAAATAAAACATATTAAAAACCATTTATACATCAAAATATACTATTTACTAAAAAAGAGCATATTACAATTTATTCATAAAAGTACATCCAATATGGTCCGACCAGATGACAATATCTATCAGTCGGTGCCAAATTAACATAAAAAAATGATAAACATAGATGAAATATGAGTTAGTTACATTTTTGAATATTACAGTGCTCTGGAGGCTAGTACGATTTGTAAGTTAGAATAGCACAGTATGAATTAAACTCTAGTGATAAAACTAATAATTCCATTAACAAAATACAACTAAATAAAAAATACTAAAATGAAAATAAAGTAAAATAAGAAAAAAAAATAGTGAAAGAACTTATGAGTGAATAATAATAATACAAATTTACAATAAATAAATTAATAATAATTAGTTAATGAATTCTTAATAAGTACCATATGTTAATAGTTAACCATAGATTATTATGAGGAGAAGATGGTCGAAAATGCAGTTTGCAAAGATACACAAATAAACAAAACTTATTTATTTTTGTCAACATTTTAACGTGTATTTCAAGCTTTCATTAAGGCTGAAAAATATAATGAGTAGCAATATATTGTAATATGCTCTTTTAGAGTAAATAATATATTTTGGTGTATAAAGGGTTTATAATATGTTTTATTTTATGTATCATTTTAAGATTGTTAATTTGTTTTCTTTATCCAAAAAGCAAGCTAACCAAGTTTCATTGTTTATAATAACTTCGTGATACAAAAAACCAAGATGGCGGTATGTTGAATCAAGCCCATGTTGAGCAGATTCAAATATCATAAAAAAACTATTTTAACTGTTCCCATCATAATTGAAAATATAGAAAATTAAAGGAAAATTAGAAATCAAGAAATAGTGCTAATGAATAATATTCAGAAAGTAAATCATTTGGAAAAATCCCAAACTGTGCGGCAATCGATGTTTACATGTAACCTCAAGGCAGGTTTTGGTTTTTGGAGGGATCCTCAGTCGGGTCTGTGGCGCCAAAGAGAAATGATGTCTTGAGAAAGAAGAGGTGCTCATCAATTTCTGTCCAGCAAGAAGAGGAAGCCATATTGGACGCGAGGACAATAAGATTAAGAACAAAGAAGAACTTTAATTAATTGAGATTATTGTAAATGCCTGTTTCTGATTGTCTAGCAACCATACGCCCTGAGATTCAGAGTCTTTCTTTTTATATAATAAAATTATATTATCTATTTAATAGTAAAGTTCTTAACTTGAACCCAAATTATCTTTCATATTTGAAAAAAGTT
>NW_027107863.1:34678-43305 GCF_000696795.3 Halyomorpha halys | reverse complement strand
TTAAATTATTACAATATAATATAATTATATTATTGGTGTATCATTGCTAACCACACCCCCTAAAATCTTCTTCTCATATCATTTTTATCCATCATGTACCTAATAATGTTTCAGGATAAAGTTGGAGTATACCTAAACTACTCGATTTATGCTTTGGTATCCCTTTGGGGATCAGTTTGCATGTACTACTTCTTACCTGAGACTGCTGGTCGGAGTTTGGGCGAGATACAGATGGAAATGTCTGGGCGAAATAAAAAATAATTCTGTTTATGAAAAACAATAAACAATTTTTTTTGTTACAATAAAGCGTTTTTTTTTTAGTTTTTTTTTAAATTTGACCGCACCCCTCAACCATTTTCTCCTCGTATAAGTCATCCATGGTCAACTATCTCTCATGATTATAAAAAAAATAATATATGCATGTCAACCTATTCGCTATTCTCATCATATATGTGATAGGGGATGATTACCAGGGAGTCAAGAACTATATTTTCTGTCATCTTTACCACGTCCCATGGGCGTAAGCAGGATTTCACAAGGGGGGGAGCAAACCTCAGCCCATTACACGCACCACGCACGTGCACACACACATTATACATCCCAAGAAATACCCCATTCATTTTATTGCTACTTCATAAAATCATTGCTTTTTAAATTTTTATTAGCTATTATCAGAATAAATGATTGAAAATCGAGCATAAACTTGAATATTGTACATAAATAAATACAATACACACAGTAAATAAAAAAGTATAAAATAGAAGAGGTTTACTATAACAGCATCAGCCTTCTGAGATAACTAGCAAAAATATTAACCACCTCTTCTATGATAGTTGCCTTCTTTGATTTATTTTGAACAAACATTCTGAGATTATTAAAATGGCAAACTGTAAGTTATAATAGGAAGAATGGAATCTACAAAAGGTTTTTTTCATTTATTTCCCCATTATATTTAGAGATAAGTATATGACTAATAATTGCGATTGACCTTACCTTTTTTACTGAAAAATGGACGTATATTTATCTTGCCTATTCGAAGGTGCGGTTATGATCTTGTGATCTGTGAAGATGTCTATTCAAAAACATTACCTTGCTAATTATAGCAGGTTTCCATAAAGAAATCATCTATTAAATAAGTTATTTTCTTTATTTTTTTCCTTGGGTACCAAAAATCTACATATCTGACTTATTGCATTCAACAAACAATATTTTATAGATATTTAGATAAATTAAGAGAGTATGTAAATGTAAATCAGTTCATCAACCTTTTTAGAATAAAAGGCATCAATCCACTTGATTATAAAATCTATATACACGAGACTGATTTTTTTAAAATGATTTGTTTTGTGTACTACACCCTACATTAAGTAATTTATACCTTAGTATATGATTTAATTCATCTAATATTGATTAACAAACCATTGCATGAATAATATGCATTATAGTATGACGCAAAATAAAATATGATTTGAAAAATGACCCAAAAAAAAAAGTAGAAGATTTATTTATCTAATATGAGATGATTGGGGCAGCGAATACAGTGAAGAATACAAATAATTTAAAACTTTAACTTATTTTTATTTTTTTTATTATTTTTTATTTAAAACTTATTTCACCCCAATTTGTGATACTTAATTGAAAACTATATATAATTTTTTTTAAAACTACTACTTTTTATTTATTGATAGATATTACAATCTGCCACATTAGTTGTTACATCAGTTGTGGGCAATAGGTAATAGTGATGAATGATCTCATACATACTAAAATAAAATAAAATAAATGAATAAAAGAAAAAAAAAACTCTCTTAAAATATATAAAACAGAAGAATAAACAAAATGAACATAATCAAACTATCTGTATGAAAAATAAATAAATAAAATAACATAATGATAAAATAATATAGTCTCTAGTAACATTTACACACTAATATACAATATTTACACAATCGAACTGAGGATTCCTGAGCCCACTCAATCCCCCACGTGTGAGGGGTAGAGCAGAGCTCAAAAGATCCCAGCGCATCCCTCTCGCCTCATCACTGGTAGTGAGTTAGTGGAGGCTGAAGTATTGGCAAGTCTGCCAAGTATAGGCATGGGGAATACAAAATGGCGGCTGTTTAAAAACGTTAAAAATAATTAATATTTTATTCGGAGCTCAACATCTTTACAGCTACCAACAACACTAGAAAATCTAAAAGAAAATTATTTAAAGGAGAGTAAATTTGCTGAAATATTAGCCCTAATAGAGCTATTTGCTACGTTCTATAGTTCTCGAGATATAGCTTTTTAAAAAGAAACATTTCATTAAAATGTTGTATGGAACAGTTAACAAAGCACTTACTTAATTTATTTGAGAAATTAAATTTTATCTTTTTGAATACAGCTTGAAACCAATGGCCGGCGTCCCTGCCATCAACACTATTTTTCAATATTGTAAACATTTCGGCCGGTTCTTCCAACCTCAGTTGGCAAACTATCCTACTTTGATTTCCCAATAACCAAATATTGAACAGAGGTTGTGGTTTAAGACAAATTCGACAGACTTTAGCAACCAAAAAATTCTATTTTTGATGCCCGAAAAAATCAAGAAAGATACTATGAGTGATACTATTGATAGATCTCAGCACGCCAAATAAACCCGATTTCCTAGTTCCCGGTCCCCAATATATACTAACTGAAATATCCTTTCCCTGTATATTGTACTTGGTCAGTCGATAGCACCAGTAGTCTTAGTATGTATATCATATTTCTTGTACAAGTTAATAAAGTAATTTTTGTTTCTTACTCACAATTCCACCATATTATATCTGAACGTACTGAAATATCAGTAGTTAGTTAATGTATTTTGAGAAATCTATACTTCAGGAACTATGTAACGTACAGATGTCTATTAGCATTCAAATTAAAGCTAGTTTAATGAGCTATAAAGTACTTTATGATATTTATTTTCGTAGGAGTAGTAGTGTTCATGAAATTTGCTAAAATAAATTGATTTATAGTTGTTCGGACAAATTTCCATTTGCCAAATTTATATTCCTTCGTCTTGCCCTACAGTATCTTTTAATAATACCCCACTCATTCCTGTTGAACAGATCCGTTACTTAGGACTAAATCTGGACAAGCGACTGACATGGAATCCTCATACAAGACTGAAAAGACAGGAAACTCCTCGTCGATTCCGACTATTACAACATTTACTAGACAAACGATCCAAACTTCCATTACATCCATTACAAAAGACTGATCTACATGGCTATTATAACGCCTATTTGGACATACGGAGTTGAGCTATGGGGCTCCACTAAACCATCTAATTCCTCTCGAATCCAATCCTTACAGTCCAAAATCCTTCGTAAAATCCTTAATGATCCTTACTTTGTCACAAATCAAATCATCCATCAGGACCTCAATGCTCCTATGTTGCCGATTTGGCCAGAACCAGATAGCAATCCTTCCATAATAAACTTCCCAACCACCCAAACCAACTCGTTTCTAATCTGGCTTCTCCTCCACTACCTAATAATCCTCCTAGACGTCTGAAAAAAAAATGGCTCGAGATCTTCTCCTTTAGAAATGTTTTTGTAGTTTTATCAATGCGTAGATTCTCCACATGTTTTTATCATGTCATAATATCACTTACACAAATTTACTTGATGTGTATATATGTATACAGTTGTAAATATCACTAAATAAATTTTAAAAAAAATAATTATATTCATATGTGAATATCATAAAAACTACTACACTTACGAAGATAAGTGTAAAAAAGTACTTTATAGTAAGTTAGATTTCCTATAATTTGAGTGTTGGCAGACATATGTGCGTCTTATGGGTCTGGAGATATATTTTTTCAAAAATCCAACATTTTATACGAACAACTAGAAATTAACATTTTGTGAGTTTATTTCGTCAAATATCATAAGAACTGCCATTCCTACAAAGAAAAACGTCATAAACTACTTTATAGTCCATTAAACTAACTTTAATTAGATTGCTAATGGACATCTGTACGTCACAGTTCCTGAGATATAGATTTCTCAAAATAAATTAACCAACTACTGTATTTCACTATATTTTTATGAAATTCTTTTTTCTTCGTTTCTTTTTAAAAAGCCATATCTCGAGAACTATTGAAAGTAAATAGCTTTATTAGGGCTAATATTTCAGCAAATTTACTCTTCTTTAAATAAGGATTTTTTAGATTTTCTAGTGTTGATGGTAGTTTTGAAGATATAGAGCTAAGAATGAAAAATTAGTGTTTTCTTAAGGTTTTGAAACAGTCACCATTTTTCATTCTCCCTACCTATACTTGGTAGACGCTGACTATTAATTATATCTAGTTTTCATTAAAGTAATAAAAAATTGAGGTGAAATAACTGCCTTGTTTTCTTCCCGGCTCTTGTACTACTAGATGTGTTCTAAATCTTGTTCTACGAGCTCCGAACTAGATGCCTCTCACGTTGATGTCTCTTTTTGTGAAGCCCTTACGGAAATTTTTCTTAAGAAAAGGGATGCATTAATTAACTTGAAATTGAAACAATGTATTTACACCGAATCGACAGGATTTTAAGAGTTCTACACTGAGAAGTATAAAGGATTTAAGTCCATATTTTTGATTTTTCAAGTGCCAAAATATAAAGTTGAAAACATACTGTGAAACAACTTATTCATTTAATACACTTTTAACCATGATATTATCATAATACACAATTAAATATATAACTTAAATCTTTTATAACAATCTACGGGGATTTTTTTCTGACCCTGAATATGTACTTAACATCGACATTTTTAACTTAAATCCTCACACAAGACTGAAAAGAAAGGAAACTGCACGTCGATTTCGACTATTACAGCACTTACTAGACAAACGGTCTAAACTTCCAATTCATTGCAAAAGACTGATTTACATGACAGTTATAAGTCCTACATGGACATGGAGTTGAGCTTTGGGGCTCCACTAAACCTTCGAATTCATCTCGTATCCAATCCTTACAATCCAAAATCCTTTGTAAAATCCTAAATGCTCTCCACTTTGTCACAAATAAAATCATCCACAAAGACCTTAATGTTCCATTTGTAACCAATCTAGTCCGATCCAGATATCAATCCTTCTATTACAAACTCTCTAACCACTCAAACCCATTTGTTTCTAATCTTGCTTCCTCTTTTATTCCGGACAATCCTCCGAGACGTCTGAAAAGAAGGTGGCCTCGAGACCTTATATTGTAAAAATGTTTTTAGAGTGCTACCAATGGGTAGTTTCTCTATATGCTTGTACCATACCTTTATGATTTCCTCAAATTTACTTGATTTATTTATGTACAGTTGTAAATATCAATAAATAAATTAATAAAAAAAAAAAAAAATCCTTTTTACTTATCTGTACAGAATTAATCATCGACACACTTGCGCATTGATAAATTTGCCATTATTTGGCAAACTTGTAGAGGCACCTCGATAATCAATTCCATTTTAAGATAGTATATTTTAAAATTCTATCGATTCGGTGTAAATTGTTTGTTTTAAATGTTTTCAATTAACTTCAACACTTTATTTTATTTTTAAAACAGCACAAATATAAGATAATAAAAACATTGCATATATTTTTTTTTTTTTTTTTTTATGATGAAAATAGAGTAAATCGAATTTAATAGCCGAAAAAATTTAGAAGAACAAATCAAGCATGTGGATATCGAAGTTTCTTGCTTCCTATGTCCACAAGCCATTTTCATTAGTTTATAAAGTATCGAAATACATTGGAATTTTAAAATATAATAATAGTCAGTATATGAATAATTTATAAAACAACCTTTAATTTAAATAACATGATAAATAGTAAAAAAAAATGACATTGGCGTTCGCGTGATCAACGTATCGCCAACAATTCTAACAGATTAACGATGGAGTAGCATCAATTGAAATTAATTAGTCAAAAAACAAGACCGTTCTGTAGACACAGTAGTTCAGACGGTCAGGAAACTAGAGTAAGTGTAAATCTATTATCGTATTTATGACATTATATTATCATAATAAACTATATTTACGATATATTTTAATAGAATTTATAATTTTTTAAGCGAATACCATTAAGGAATCGCGTAGATTCCTTTAGGTAAACCAATTTATCGTATCGTCTATAATGGAGGAATTCATGATACAATAAATGTAAAAAGTTCTGACATTCAAAATGTTAAAAGTATAGAATTGTGAGCGGCCTAATTTGAAGTTTATGTTAAATGTTACATGCATAAGAGCTCCCAGTGGATTTTCTGGGAAACTTAGTTTGTAACCTTTACGAGATAATAGAATTTCTAGCAGCTTCGTCATATTATCATTTGTTCCTTTTTCCCTCACCTAATTTTTTTTTCATTACTTTATTAGATTTTTTAAAAATATCTTTATTGAAATTTGCAACTGTATATTATATAATACATTCAGTAAATTTGATGTTAGTTAAAATGGAGTGTTACAGGCGTGTAGAGCAACTACCCATTAGTAGCACTCTAATGACTTTTTACATTAGCAGGTCTTGTGGTCATCTTCTTTTCAGGCGCCTCGGAGGATTGTCAGGAATAGAAGAGGATACAAGGTTAGAAACTAGGGGGTTTAGGTGGTTAGGGAGTTTGTAATGGATCGAGTGATATCTGGTTCGGGCTAGATCAGTTACATAGGGAACATTATGGTCTTTATGTATGATTTTATTTGTGACAAAGTAAGGAGCATTGAGGATTTTACGAAGGATTGGATACGAGAGGAATTCGAAGGTTTAGTGTAGCCCCAAACCTCCACTCTCAACTCCATATTATAGATTTGCCTTATTACAGACATGTAGATCAGTATTTTGTAATGTGTTGGAAGTTTTGACCGTTTGTCTAGTAAGTGCTGTAATAGTCGAAATTGGCGTGCAGTTTCCTGCCATTTCAGTCTCGTGTGAGGATTCCAGGTTAATCATTTGTCCAAATGTAGTCCAAGGTAGCGAATCTGTTCGACAGGGGTAAGAGTATCATTATTAAATGAAACTGTAGGGCAGTCGGTAGGTTTACGACGAAGGGTAAAGGTTATTTGATGGAATTTTTCTTAATCTTCCAATTACGACACCATTCTCCGAGGGCTGTGATATGGATTATTAGGTTTTAAAAACGACTAAAACAAAAACAACACAAACCAAACACGAGCTATGAGCAATGGTCCTTGGCGTAACCTCATTCTTCATATTAACAGACTAAACCATGTTAAATGTTATATCGTTTTAGCATGCTATAAGAAGGGAATATTTCTCCATTTAACAAAACTTTAACATCTTAAACTAAAGATTATAAATACCCCTATTAGATTATACTCATGATCTTTAGTTTAACATGTTAAAGTTTTTAAATAAATAAATTAAAAATTTTATCCATTATGGTCTCAAAACATTTTATTCTGTTTATAAGTCCGACGTTTCGGCCATTCTCAGGGTCAATCTATTACAAAACAACTTTTATTGATCAATGATCCTCAATAATTTAAAATAATTAACAATATTATTTATAATTTATCTGACCTTAATACAATTTTAGAACTAAATAATTTAAAAACACAACTTCATGCAGGCTTTTCTGCCCAGGTCAATTCAACAATTTCTCTATGAAAAATTAAAAAATTAGGTAAACATATATTTTTTTGTTAAGAAGCATATCCTGGATTATGTATAATAATAGCATATGCTAGATTATGTATAATTGCCTAATTAGTCAATTTTCACATTAAAACAAAAATTTAAATTCTTCATCACAATCACTTATTTGTTAAAATTTATTTCCACTATGCTTGTAACTTTTCCTCCACTCAGATAAAGCATTAAAATTATTTATTATAACTATATTTTTGTTAAATTTCTTCTTTATTTTATTAGTAAAATTGTTATCAAGGTTAATTATAATTATCAACATTTAATTTATCTCATATTTTTCATAAATTATTTTTACTTAATATCTCTGCATAATGTTGGTTCAGGTTTCTTGTATCTGTTTTGAAATTCACTGTATAATTAATACTTTCAGATATGTAAAATCTTCGATATGTAAAAAGATATGCTGTACTAGTGCTGTTTTATTTGGATCTGTCTCCTTGTTTTTCAAATCATTATTATTTTGATACATTCTGTCACCCAATAATTGTTTTGTCTCACCTATATATATATATATATAGCTGGACAATTTAGACAGAGATTTTATATATTAATCCTGATTGATTCCTTGTATCAATTATATTCAAACTGAGAGTTTAAAAACAAAAAACTAATTTTTTATCCTTTTAAAACTAGATCGTTTCGTCTTTAGAAGATAAGTGAGTTTTAGAAAAATTTAGATTGACTATCATTAACATAAAAAAAGAAAACGGATATTGGCCACTCACCACGAATCGGTGGCTTGTACAAATGCTCAGTAAACAAAGACCTGGATGGTCCGGTCTTTTTCCGGTGGTGTTTTTCAGAGAGGCAAGCATGGCGGGCGTACAAGGGATTATATAATTTTTATTACAAAAAAAAAGAAAATGAAAGGAGATTAAATTAAATTAAATATAAATAAATAAGATTTTTATTTATTTATTGATATTTACAACAGTATAAAAAAATACAA
>NW_027107863.1:32275-34563 GCF_000696795.3 Halyomorpha halys | reverse complement strand
CATCTTTTCAGGCGCCTCGGAGGATTGCCAGGAATGGAAGAGGAAGCAAGGTTAGAAACTAGTGGGTTTGGGTGGTTAGGGAGTTTATTATAGAAGGAATAATATCGAGTTTGGGATAGATCGGTTACATAAGGAACATTTAGGTCAATAAATAAGATTAAATATAAAACTTATTATAACAAGTAACAACAAACACCTTTAACCTCCTAACAGCTCTCAGTTGCAACCAAACAAAGAACCAGGGTGGGAATGCTAGACGAGCGCTCTTATGAACCCTCTTTAACCTGTGTCCAAATATCCGACTCTCGACGGATCGGCAACCAGCTTAGGCCAACTCGTACCAGCCAAGCCAAGCCCCCCATCCACATTTATTTAGTAAATTTACTATAAATTCTGAGTCAACGTTTCGCCCCACTTTGCAGAGCTGTATCAGTACTAAAAAAAAAAAAGATACAAACAACTAAAATAATGTAACAAACTTTTTACACTGAATCGATAGAATTTTAAAATATACAATCTTAAACAAGAGTTAATTATTGAATCTAAAGGTTGAAGAAATTCTTTAATTAATTAAAACTGATAGAGCAAAAATATTCATTACTTACCAAGCACAAGCGCCCTTTGATGCTTGAGACTGAACCCGACTTGTTCCAGAGAAATGAAATAACCCACTCACACGCTTGTGCATGCGCGAATTTGCCATTGTTTGGCAAACGTCTTCTACAGATAGATAGGTTTCATTTTGATCTATTTTGAATTCTACATATCATGAAACGTAAAGCTCATATTTTGGTGGTTATTTTTTTTTTCTTGTCCGATTAAATAGGCTTATTATTAAAAAATAATAAAACAAAAAATATATTAGATTTAATGATAATTTTATCCAAGGACAATTACCTTCGTAAATAAGTAAGTGAGCATTGCAGCTCGTACGCGCCTTAGATCGTAAATCATGCTCATTTATTCTATTAAGGAAATATTTATTTTTCTCTGATGAGATTTCTCAGCAAATAAGATAAAGAACTCAAAACTACCTTTTGTCTTATTCGTATTTTTGTTAATTTAGAATTAAAATAATTTTTTTTTAACCCGCCATCGGTCGCTAAGTCGATTTAAACACGGATGGCCACGCGTGAGACTTTTTCGCACGTTTCTTATTTAGTGCTCTTGAACGTATTTTTAAAAAAATAAAATTTTGATTTAGATTAGGTTTATTTAAGCTTAACAAAAAAAAAGTATTAAAAAAAATTTATTTTGATGTAAACAAATTAGTTTTAAAAAATACAAAAAATAAATATAAATTAGTAATAAACATAAAATGATATTTTGAGACAGACAAAGTTATAAAAAGAATAAAAATACAGATATATCATATTATAAGAACATAACACTAATCTTAAAAAAAAAATGCTCAGTCCGAAGAAATCTCTTGTGCATAAGTGGTGCAAGTGAACACTGTATAACTAGGACATTGGTCTTTTAAGCTGATGGCGATTCTTTTTTATTCTTTATTCGCTCTCCTGGGACAGAATACACAAAACCCCTCCGTAATAGTGAGTGTGGTGCAGCGATGAAGTGAAAACATGAAAAGACAAATTTTTGTTATAAGGACCACCCTAATATACACTTATAATATCGAAATACAATTCATAGAAAAAAATACCTACCTACCTGCACCTTCAAACCTACGTTTCCCTAGTTCTGCTCATTTTTTCATTGAGAAGAAAAACATTTTTATGGATTAAATACACTTGGCGCACGTGAGAAAAATCCTCAAAAATTGAATATTTTTATTGCACCTCAGTCGCGCGTGAGATAACGTCTCACGAGAAGGTTGCGTTGTCAGGGAAAATGGGCTGGACGCTTACCCAGAGCTGCTAGAGTGGTGGGGGCGAGGTATTGAAGGAAGAGACTATGAACTGCAAATTCCAGGAAGATAGGAACCACAGTTTCCCTCTAGCAATATCTAGACCCGAAAAAACATAGAGAAATTCTCACGCAGCGACCAATGACGGGTTAAAATAACTAGAGGATGCCGCCTAACAAGGGACAGAGTTGGGCAACTATGAAACTGATAGCTAATATTGTCATGGATACGATATTTATTTATCAATGGTTTATTCACGAATATGGGTCGTATCCATGGCAACTTTAGCTATTAGTTTTTGCCCATCTCTGACAAGGGACTATCCACCATTTTACAAATCTTCAGTTCAATCAATAACAGTTCAGGCTTTAAGCTTTCAATTCGATCACCAGTTTGGATTCCGAACATCCCACTCCACTAT
>NW_027107863.1:26183-31415 GCF_000696795.3 Halyomorpha halys | reverse complement strand
CCTTATGTAACCGATCTAGCCCGAACCCGATATTATTCCTTCCATAATAAACTTCCTAACCACCCAAACCCACTCGTTTCTAACCTTGCTTCCTCTTCCATTCCAAACAACACTCCAAGGCGCCTGAAAAGAAGATGGCCTCGTGACCTTATATTATAAATTGTTTTTAGAGTTCTACTACTGGGTAGTTTCTCTACATCCTGTTTCATATCATTATGTCATTATGATCAAATTTACTGGTTGTATTTTTTTACACAGTTGTAAATATCAACTAATAAATAAAAAAAAATAGCTTTCAATTCTATCCTTACTCCTTTTATTTATTTTTTTAAACCTTTCAGATGTAAGTTTTCTCTTCTTTAACAATTTTTATCTTTCATACACCTTGTTTATATGTCCTTTTGTTTCGCAAAATGCATTCTTCGTCAGTTAAACTCAATTTTAACGACCCATTTATATTAGTCCACCTTATACGTAAAAAAGAAAAGTATTACACGGTGATCGCTAAAAACGTTTATACTGAGTTGTAAAATAAGCTCAGAGCTTCACCAGGGACTCAACCAAGATTCCATTACAATTGCATTGGCAATCTTCGAGACCCTGATTAAGCCCTGAAATTCAGGTCGAAGCGTCGGCATAAAGAAATAAGTTTCGTTAATTTGTGTATTATTTGCTGACCACACCCCGACCATCTTAATCTACTGTCAACTATTTACACCTTGTTATCTGCTTTTACCAGTTTGCTGCTAAATTGAACGCGTGTTGCGGATCATTGGAAATGGGCAGTATTAGCGAGCGGAAGTAAGAGAATAGCCCTGATATGGTTGAAAAATAAAAGAATAAACACCTAATTCGTTTCTTAATAAATTAATCAGTAAACTTTTTAAGCGACTGTCTCGTGACTGCAGTGGCGCCGGTTCGAATCCAGCCTAGGGGAGCAACTATTATTAATCTGCCGGTTCCACAGAATGAAAACATGACCCCCACCATGATTATAATAGGTTGGTTACCCTAGGTAACTCCCCTCCACCGTATGATAGTAATGACATGGAAAGGGGTCATAAAAAAAAGTATATATATGAAATGAAATTAAAAATGGCTGAATAGATGATAGAATATTGTGACAAATAGATCTATTTTAACTTCGTTAAATTAACTTAGGCAAATTGTAATAAATGAATGTAAGGCTATGTTACTAAAATTAAGATCGTTCTTGATGATGGCCGAAACGTTGCACATGTCAGATGTTTTAACCCATTGACAGTGTATCACGTGACAGTCACGGATAGAGCGTCAAGTAACATTTTTTGTGAATTATATTAAATTGTATTTTTGTTATCCAAGATGTATAGTAGAGCAAAGGCGGAAGACATTCCTCTCCTCCCACACCGGTCCGAATGACAGAAAGATATTTTATTGATATTCTGCCAATTGCCAATAAGGCCAAAACTTTGTGTAGTGATCTGTTCGAAACAAATTAGTGGGAAAAAAGTGAGGAAGGAACAAGATACTACTGCCCGGCTTGTGACTTCGGCTTTTCCATCCCGTGTTTTAAAATATATCATACACGGACTAATTACTAACCAGGTAAACATAAAACATGTTTTTTAATACATGAAGAAGTATTTCCAAACATGAAATGACTAGACGTTTTTTGGGCACGAATTCGTGGTTTTACCATCCTGTGATAGGGTTAATAAATGAGGTAAAGGATATTTGGATAATTTTTGTTATTATAAATTAAAAAGATATTAAAATTATCTTTAAGATAATAAAATCGAAAATTTCTACTCATGTTTTACTTTTTTTTGGAAAATTTTAATCTTTTTTGTTTTCAATAAATTAGCCACTTCCTCAAAAATTAGCGACAAAGACGTGAAAATTTGAATAATGATATTTAATATTTAATTTCGGATTATATAAAATTTTCCATCACTCCATTTCTTAAACGGGCAGTTAAACGATATCTCTAAGCTTTGATGGATGATCATAATTTATCCAATCTCTGAGATTTGCCATGACTCTTAATGAAATGAAACGAGACCTTATCACAAGAGACGTTCAATCTAGAACTTGTAGTAGGATTGTATATTTCTAGGCTTATGCAACATCTTATCTCTCGGAAATATGAGTAACTATATTGCATAGAATAAGAACATTTTTATGTGAAAATTCCTTTGCCCAGGATGGGAGACCTCGCAGACGACAGGCGAAGAAGGAGGAAGTCATCGTCTTCGCAGTCTGAGGTTGTTATTGTCAGCGACGTTGTTGTTCAAGATGGACTACAGCGGGCAAGTAATATCAATTATAAAACTTAATTAGTCTAATAAATAGTTTAGTCCAGTTGCGATAGTTAGAATTTAATGCGTAACGCCCATCACACAACTTTCTCTTACAGTATAAAAACCAATGGAACAAAACTCAGTTATTTCAATCCAATTCTTGGATAATTTAATGAAAACTGTATAATTACTAGTCAAAATCAACGATTCTACCAAGTATAGTACGGGGAAGTACAAAAGAGTGGTTATTTCAAAATGCTAAAAAAAATTAATTTTTCGGAGATCCATATATTTTAAACTATGAACCACACTAGAAAACCTAATCCAAAATCATTAAAAGTAGAGTAAATTTACTTAAATATTAGCCCTAATAGAGCTATTTACGTTTAATAGTTCCCAAGATACATGTATTTAAAAAGCAACATTTCATAAAATATATCCTGAAAAATCACTAGTTAGTGAATTTAATGTGGGAAATTGTTATCTCAAGAGCAATAATAGGAACAAATATCTATTAGTACTTTAATTATTGTTAACAGTTTATGGCAATTATCTTCGTAAGAGTAGTAGTTTTCATATTTGCCAAAATGAATTCACAAAATGTTGATTTCTAGTTGTTCAGATAAAACCCTTATATGAAAAAAATACATCTCGGGAACCATTGGACGTAACGATGTCAGTAAGCAATAAAATTAAAGATAAATTAATGCACTTTGAAATAGTTTATAACGTTTAACTTATTAGGGGGATTAGTTTTTATGTTACATGCATATGCATATGAATATGAATTTTGGATTTGAAATTTTGTCTGCATAACTAAAAATCAATATATTTTAGTAAATACCGTAAAAACTACTACTCCTACGTAGATAAACGTTATATACTACTTTATGGAATATTAAACTGGCTTTAATTTGAGTGCCAATAGACATCTGACCGACTAATGATGTCAGAGATATAGACATCCAAAAATAGATTCTACTGATTTCTCACTGTATTTTTTATGAAATGTTGCTTTAAAAAAAAAATCGTATCTTGGGACCTATTGAGCGTAAACCAATTGAGGCTTTATCGCAGACATCATACATAGACAAAAAAAATCATGAAAATAAATGCAATAATAAAATGCAGAAGAGAAATCAGTAGATTTTTTTTTGGAAATCTTTATCGCGGACATCATAAGTCGTTCTGATGTCTATAGGCACTCAAATAGACTCACACAAAACTCAGTGATTTCAACCCAATTCTTGTTTAATTTAATGAAAACTATATAATTACTGATCAAAATCAATGAGTCTACCAAGTATATTACGGGAAAGTACAAAAGAGTGGTTATTTCAAAATGCTAAAAAAAAATTATTTTTCGGAGCTCCATATATTTTAAACTATGAACCACACCAGAAAACCTAATCCAAAATCATTTAAAGTAGAGTAAATTTACTTAAATATGACCCTAATAGAGCTAGTTCCCAAGATACAGGTATTTAAAAAGTAACATTTCATAAAAATATACCGAAATACAGTAGTTAGTTAATTTATTTTGAGAAATCTATATCTCAGGAACTATGTGACGTACAGATGTCTTTTAGCAATCAAATTAAAGCTAGTTTAATGTACTATAAAGTAGTTTATAACCTTTACCTTCATTGGAATAGTAGTTTTCATGGTAGTTGCTAAAATAAATTGATTTATAGTTGTTCGGACAATAAGTTTTATTTATGAAAAACTTTATTTCAGAAACCACTTGACATACAGATGTCTGTTAGCATTTAAATTAAAGCTAGTTACTTTTACTATAATATAATTAATAATGTTTATCTTCGTAGGAGTAGTAGTTTTTATGATATTTGACAAAATAAAATGTTAATCTCTAGTTATTCGTATAAAATGTTGGATTTTTGAAAAAATATATCTCTAGACATATAAGAGGCACATATATCTGCCAACATTCAAAATAAAGAAAATTTAACTTACTATAAAGTAGTTTATAGTATATCTTCGTGATGGTAGTAGTTTTTTAGGGTAGTAGTTTCACATAAGAATATAATTTGGCAAATGAAAATTTGTCCGAACAAATCAAGTTTTATTCTGCCTACCTATACTTGGCAGACTCATCAATTTTAACTAGTAATTGTACCTAGTTTTCAATTAAGTAATAAAAAATTGGGGTGAAATAACTGCCTTTTTTCTACTTTTGGGCTCTTGCACTACAAGGCTAGGTTCACTATCAGGGTGAAGACAAGCACTGTCATACTTTCTCACTTTGTACTTGCACGACAGATATCTGTCACATGGAAATCGACCTTTTATGATTTTGATATTTTATTTCGAGACAGCATATACTTGACCTCTGCCAGTCCTTGAATCCAATTAATTGAATAAGGTCTCTAGGGAAGGTCACTGGTAAATTAGAGCAGAAAAAAACTCAAGGTTATCAAAACTACGAATTATAAATGTCTGAAAATGCAGTTAATGGTTATAGTAATGAATTAAAAAATAAGCTATAAAAAGCATTTTTAATTATTTGTTTATTCAGAGAACAAAAATCATGAAATTAAAAATAAAACTTTATATCAAACATTAAAGATAAAAGCCATCAAAAATGATTAAAAATAAAAAAAAAAACTATAAACATTTTATTTTTGTAATTTATGCAATCACTAGCTGAGCCGGCATTGCTTCGCTATTGCTATATTTGATGAATATAGATTTAATTATAGCAGTTGATAGTTTGATATAAATTATTATATTTACTTAAAATTAAACATTTATGTGTAATTTATTATCATGATTTGGTAACATAAATTGAACCAAGAAATGCGATGACATTGGCTTCCCAAACCCTTCAGGGAAACATTAATATTGTTTTCTGACTCTTCGAAAAAGGACACATCTGCTCACTGAGTTAATACTATAGGGGTATTCATGATCTATGTTAAAGCGTGTTAAA
>NW_027107863.1:25541-26133 GCF_000696795.3 Halyomorpha halys | reverse complement strand
AATACGTCTTGTCGTGGGCCTTCTGTTAAGAGACATCAGGCTGGAGAAATCGCCTCAGACCAGACAATCCCGACAACTTCTAAGTTTTGATTACAGTAATTTATTACAACATGCCTAAAATAAGTGAAAAAGTTTGGCTACTGATTGTCTTTTTTAAAAAGTCCAAAACAAAAGAAAGAAAAAGACACAAACTACGAGTAAGTAACCTAACATGACAACAAATAAAACGGTGATGAGCTCAGCTGGTCTGTTTCGTGACGTCATTCTCCATTTAACAGACCTAGTAATAGACTTTCAGCCATGTTACATCGTTTTAACATGGTAAAAGTAGGAAATATTTCTCCATTTAACACGCTTTAACATGTGAAACTAAAGTTCATGAATAATCCTCCGTAATCCCTTAAATACTAATTCTCAACAATCAAAAACATACACTAAAAAGACAAGAAACTGCTCGTAGAATTTCGACTATTGCAACATTTACTAGACAAATGGTATAAATTGCCAATCCATTACAAAAGACTGATCTACATGACTATTATAAGGCCTACCTGGACATACGGAGTTGAGCTTTGGGGCTCCACTAAACCAT
>NW_027107863.1:23786-24887 GCF_000696795.3 Halyomorpha halys | reverse complement strand
ATGAAGGTTATAAACATAAAGGCTTATACAACATGTTGCTGAGAAAATCCGCTAGGGACTCTTATGCATTTAACGTTTAACATGACTTCAAATAGGGCTGCTCACAATCCTATAGTTATAACATTTAACATGGTAAAACATATAACATTTAACACAACATCATGAATACCCCTTATGTAGTACTAGTATTATATTGAAACAATTGACGATAAATATGGTACAAAAGTCAAAGAGAGAATCAAAGTTGACATTCATTTTAACACATCCAAGGGGTATTTATAATATTGTGTTAAATGTAAAATGTTTTACCATGTTAAATATTATAAGCATAGAATTGTGAGCAGCCCTATTTATAGTCATGTTAAATGATAAATGCATAAGAGCTCCTAGCGGATTTTCTGAGCAACTGGTTTAGTAATCTTTCCTTCCAAAACTTCATGTTATTGTTTACTTCTAAGTTTTGATTACAGTAATTTATTACAACATGCCTAAAATAAGTGAAAAGTAAAAGTTTGTCTACTGATTGTCTTTTTTAAAAAGTCCGAAACAAAAGACAAAAAAAAAAAAACACAAACTACGAGTAAGTAACCTAACACGACAACAAATAAAACTGTGACGAGCTCAGTTGGTCTGTTTCGTGACGTCATTCTCCATTTAACAGATCTAGTAACAGACTTCTAGCCATGTAATATGTTATATTAGGGGTATTCATGATATTTTGTTAAATGTAAAATGTTTTACCATGTCAAATGTTATAAGCATAGGATTGTGAGCAGCTCTATTTAAGTCATGTTAAATCGTAAATGCATAAGGTCTCCTAGCGGATTTTCTGAGCAACTTGCTTTATAACCTTTCCTTCCAAAACTTCATGTTATTATTTACTTTGTAGCGAGAGGGACCAAGTAGTTGGACCACAACTCACCAGAGCGCTCCACCTCGAGCCTCACCGAAGCTCTCAAATTTACAAAGCACATCATTTTGTAAAAAGACATTGTCATTTTTGTATATTAATAATTTCTGTACATACTATTTAGCAATCTCTGTACAATGAATAATAAATGATAACGATGCAATGCACGAACCTATCTCAAGCAGACATGT
>NW_027107863.1:11324-21646 GCF_000696795.3 Halyomorpha halys | reverse complement strand
TATCAGTGGGTAGATTCTCCACATGTTTTTATCATGTCACTATGTCACCTACAGCAAATTTACTTGTTGTATATATGTGTATACAGTTGTAAATAACAATAAATAAATTATTAATTATTAAAAAAAAATATTTAGTGAAGTTTGTTAAAGCTTGTTTCCTTTTTTTTCAGGATCAAATAGTACCTATTCAGCTGATTTGGAAACAGCAATCACAAAAGCAGGTAAAGTGTTTTTAAAAAATTAATTTCACTTTTGACTAATTGAATGAAAATTGTAATTTTATAACATCACATATTTAGTATAAACATCAATATTTATTGATATATTATGAAATTTTAGAATCTTCAAACATTTTAGTTGTGTACTTATTTTTATAGGAGTGAAGAATGGTTGTACTTATAATCTTGTGCCAATATTTTTTCAGAATTTCTTGCTATCTTCAGGGAAATACAAATATGTAAACATCAATGAACATATAAATTTATTATTTATATAAATGGACTGGTCTGATTTTTTTCTCTGCTTTTATATTTTCTTTTTCACACTGCTTTTTTTATCATATTTTTCTTATTATACTGTATTTTTTGTATTTTGTTTTAATTTAACCCTGAAGTTCAAGGCATAATGTTGGTACAATAAAATAAGTACCAGGAGGTGTTCTTTTATGTTCATGTTTATATTAACGACTCAACATTTCTCTATAATTCATAATTGATATAAATATATGCTTTTAAACCTGAAACAGGAAAAAGTTTTCAAAAATTCTGAAAATACATATTTGTGTAGGATGCGGAAAGTTCAACTTTGCCTTGCTACTGCTCGCGTTTCCAGCATCATGCACAACCGGATTCGATTCAGGTTCGATGTCCTTTGTTATTCCAGCAGCATCGGTAGACTTAAACCTCACACCATCTGAAAGGGCCCTACTTCAATCATCATGCTATGCAGGTAAAATATTATTTATCAACCTTTAATTCATATTTTATTTTAAATTTATCGAAGTAGTAATGATCTTAGTTTATATTTATGGATGAAACAATTTAAAAAAAAAAAAAAATGTAAACAAACTTATTTTACACAATTATTTTCAAAGTACAGATTTAAACCCAGCAAAAGGGAAGGAGCAATGATAAATATTATTGAATGATGAGTGATAGAAAATTTTTAGTTGTTGTGAAGGCAATGCTCTCTGCTTCACCTCTCTCACATGTTAAAGTAATTATTAAGTCTATATTTTATATTTCAAGGTATGATATTGTCCGGAATGATATGGGGTTTCTTGTCTGATGCTTTTGGCAGAAAGAAGCTTCTGGTCCTCGGGTTTCTCTTGGACGCCCTCATGAACGTCCTGTCGGGAGCATTTCCGATACTCCCACTAATGATGCTCTTCAAGTTTCTTGCTGGTTTCATGTTGGTATATATAAAAATATTTAATTTTAATATACTTAAAAATATATCTCATTTTATATAGTTCAAGTAACATGAGCATCCTTATAGTTATAGGAAAAAAAAAATTGTCCCTTAATGTCAAGATCAATGTTGTCATTTGGGGTATCAGATTGTTATAGTGTTTCAACAATCTCTAAAATTCTCAATGATAAGAAAGAGAAAAAAAATTACTGAGTAATTAAATGAAGTAAAAAAGAAATTGAAACATTGATTTAAGTTATTCCATAAGTTTTAGAGACCAAATTTTCAGTAAGCAACAATAAATAGTCTAGGTCAGTCTTTCTCAAGTGTGATGAATGTAACCCCAGGGATAAGCGATGGGCTTGGTCAGGGTACGTTCTTCACCTGGCTATTGATAGTGCATGGTGCAACAGCTTACTGTTTTCAGATTACAAGCATTGGAAAATGATAAAACCAACTTGGTTATTTGTTAGTATCATGTATTTGTGGTTTTGTTTGATGATATCATTGTATACACATTAAACCATACAACCATATAATATGAATTATATTATTTCAAAGAAAAATTCAATCCATTTTCACTCCTTAAATTCTTTATTTGAGTGAACATTTGGAGCTTTACCAGCTCATCTTCAACAACATTTATATATTTTTTCTTTATTTATTGTCCAGCCACTTCCTTAACGACACCTTCATACATTATCTTGTGTTTCTTATCCTTGCTCATAAATGTTTTGTTCCAAAATAGATTTCTACCTCTTGTTTTTCAAATGGTTATAATATAATATTAAAATAAAAAGGGATTACTTAGTTATTTTTACATCTAATTATTGTCATATTTACTAGGTACTCCTTTTGGCTTATATAACTTTATATTTTATTACTTTTATTCCATTATTTTACTTAAATATTTCATTAATAACATATATTTTCTTTCTCATTTTTCTTTATAACTTTAATTTTGTATAATTTTGTTTTTACATATATTTACTAACTAGATTTTAGTATTCATATTCATTTTTCTTTACTCCTATTGGCTTTTATAACTTTACATTTTATTTCTTTGATCCTCTTAATTTACTTACATATTTAATTAATTACATATCTGCTTCCTTTCCCACTTTTTTCATAACTTTAATTTTTTACTAGATTTTCATATTTATATTATTTTCTTGTTATTCTCTCTTTCTTAATTTGAATAGTAGTTATTCTCATATAGCCTTTATCTTTTTATAATTCTTGGACTATACATTTTCTTTCAATATTATTTATGTATCTATATTGTCTGTTATTTTCTCATTTCCTAATTATTTTGTAATTTCTTTTATTCATTATGGCTATCTTGTTTTTTGTTCCTAGTCCTGATGAAGGCCAGAAATACTAGCCAAAATATTTACGCTAATAAATAAGTTTTACTTATTTTTGTGCTTCGTTGACCGCACCCCAACCATCTTCTCATATATATAAATCTCCAGTCAACTATTAACTTAATTTGAATTTGAATTGTGAATTTTTTCTTTTATTATATTATATGTATCCTTTACCGCATAACTTAATTATGAGATAAAGGATACATATAATATAAACCATTATATTATATGTATCCTTGATATGATATAACTTATTTAAAATTGCAAACATTGAAGTAAAACATTATTCAAAGAACATTTTTTACCGTAAATTACTATTAAACATAATTTAGAGAGGTCAGTTTTCCAAAAATCTTTAGGAAAAGGGATACTCCCAAGAACTCTGGTAAGTTGGGAAATTTTAGATTTTGTCCTTCTCTCTCCGATAAGTTGTTATAGTGATTCCTCTGACCATTTTTTTATATATGATACTAGTAAAATATTTAAAATATAAAACATTTGTAATATTTAAGATATAGAAGTTTATCAAATTTGGTAACTTTAAAATAAAAACAAATAATCTTTCACAATTTTTAAAACCGTTTAATATGAATTACATTATTTCAAAAGAAAATTCAATCGTTTTTCACTGCTTAAATTCTTTATTTCAGTGAACTTTTTGAACTTTACTAACTCATCTTCAAGATAATTTATATTTTCTTCTTTATTTATTATTTTAGTCACTTTCTTAACAAATGGTTATTAAATAATATCAATAAAAGAAGTGAATTTTTTCTTTTGTTATATTATATTTTTCCTTGAAATAATATGACTTACTTCAAATATTGTAGTTACTCCAAATTTCTTTAAAACATTATTTAGAGAGGTCAGTTACCCAAAAATATTTAGGAAAAGGGATACTCCTTAGAACTCAGGTAAATTGGGAAATTTTAGTTATTGTTCTTCTTTCTCCAATACGTTGTTCCAGTGATTCCTCTGATCATGATACTACATAAAATATTCATGATATTTAAGATTTTATAGTTTGTGAAATTTGTGAAGTTTGTGTACCAAACCGATTACTAGTTAATAAATACCAAAAACAGTGGTATGGTCAAGGTCAAGGCTTGAAAGGTTAATTCATTATATTAAGATAAGTACAGTTTTTTATGTTGTATTAGGGATAACTGTTTAATTACCGATAAATTATTAGGATTAACTATTTATTTATCTATATAGTATTAGGAATAACTATTTACTCATCTATATAGTATTAGGATTAACTATTTAATTATTTATTAGGAATAAAAATTTAATTCGCTTTCATTAAACTACTAAATCATACTAAAATGTACATTTTTTCTATATTGTTTCAGGAATAACAATTTAATTATTAATATAGCTTTAAGAATAAATATCTAATTATTTATGTAATATTAAGAATAACTATTTAATTATTTACTAGGAATAAAAATTTAATTTGCTATCATTAAACTATTAAATCATACTAAAATGTATATTTTTTCAGGAATAGCAATTTAATTATTTATATAGCTTTAGGAATAACTATTTAATTATTTATTAGGAAAAAAATACTTTAATGTGTTGTATTATTTAATTATATTGAGATGATACAGTAAGCAATGGGAATTTACCTATGTATACGTACTAATATTTATGCTTTCAAAGCCATTCAATACTAAAAACAACTACTAACACCTAATGGGCCAAACTCCATGGCTAAAAGATGTATATGTTAGCCAATAAACTATCTATCTATCTATCTAGTTTGTGAAATTTGATAGCATTAAAATAAAAACAAATAATCTTACAGGATTTGCGGCCCATTTCCAATATTTACTGCCTATGTCTCTGAAGTATATCCAAAAAAAGGAAGAGAAATAGCAGTTTTATCAATGGGATTATACTCAGCAATTGGACAAATAATTCAAGCAGGTTAGTATTGTAAAATGAAGTGTGAAATTTTATTAAAATTGACTATTTAAAAAGTAATCAATAATCTTTGATATTTTAATAGCTGATAGTAGCAAGTTTATTACACATTCATTGTGACGGAGAATGAGAGAGCATAAACTTTTCCTCTTAAATTGCTACAACAGTACTTCAGACTCATCCCTTAACACTGCCAATATACTATTAGATTCCTTATCAGCCCCTCTCAGCTCTTATTATCATACTTCTCATGAATATGCCTTGTTGGGGCCACCTAAAGCCCAGTATCACTCTCATATATCAACTTCGATGAGCTGTTTAAGGATTGAGATGATTCTTCTATGTTAGGTATTGATCGGAAATAACTTCTATGTCTTTTATGGTGTTTTGAAACAGAATAGATAGGCTGTTGAGGTATTAATAAAAATTACTAAGAGCGGGTTTTGAAAAAATGAGAATGGCCTTGTTTTTTATACACTTATACTCAGGCTCAACTTATTTTCTGAAGCTCATCAAGTTTATATATGGTAGTAGTATTCTGGAGTCTCCTATCATACACTTTGGTGGTTGCATTTCAGTGACTGTAGTGTTGTGGGAGATATGGAGGTGGATAGCAGTTTACCTATGGAACAAGAATTGACTAGATAATGGAAGCTAGACATGGACTCAAGAATGAAGATACGAAATAAAGACAACGAGACTTATATTTCTTTTATTTATCATGATAGATATAATAACAATTTTATATATATATATAGTTGATCGTTAAACTGTTTAACCTATCGCTTTGAACAGCCATGATGAAGCCCTGCAAAGTGGGGCGAAACGTAGGAGATTAAATAGTTATAAACTATTTGTTCTTTTTTTTACCACAACCCTGACCATCTTCTCATTTTAATTTTGTAGATTGAATTAGTGAAATAAAAGTGAAAATGGAATGGTGAGTTATGAAGGGTTAATCAATTAATAAAATACATAACAAAATCTATTTATTTAAATTTTATTTCTAATTTAAAGGATTAACTATACACTTAAAAATCTGACTAGTCTTTTATGGTCCATTGTGTATATTTATGCATAGATTTTATTTTTAATTTAGATTATTTACTTATTAAATTGGCGTTTCATTTATTCCCATTTTGGCAACATTATCATGAAAACTCACTTTTCATGCTATGAAATTATACCACAAATTTAATATAAAATCCTTAACATTTTTACTATTATATGCATCTTTAATATAGTAAACATAATTTATTAAGATATTTAAACTTTATAATTTATTTTAAACAGGTCTAGCAATGTGGATAATTCCACTTCAAGTTCCGAGTGAGATACCATTCAAATCTTGGCAACTCTTCCAGATGGCTTGCGCTTTACCTGCCCTTATCAGTGGTATTGGCTGCCTCTTTTTTGTTGAGTCACCAAAATTTTTGGCTGACACAGGAAATCATGAAGGAGCCCTTAAAGTATGCCAGACAATATATTCTATCAACACTGGTAACCTATCGACTACTTATCCGGTATGGAATCAGAATCTTATCACTCAATTTTGTTCCTCTCAAGTTAAGATTAGTTATAATTATAGAATGGCAAATAGATTAAAATAGTACTAATAATTATAAAATGAATAATCAGTGTTTACACAGTGGTAACTCAGAGTTAAGATAAAGTTATTATTAAATCATTTACAACACACAGAAAACTGAAAATTCTGTTCTTATTACCAAAATGTTGTTTAATATATTTAAATGAAATTGTTTCAAAGTATGAAAAATAAAAGAAATATTGCATAAATTCAGATTTTAACTTCATTATAGATTAACAATAAATGGAGTGGAATCTACATTATAATATTTGAAATGGTCAAAGCATAATACCAATATGGCAATTATTACAGAAATAAAATGTATCTTTTTTTTCTGATGAACAAACTACAGAGCATCTTTGAGCTTTCTTCAATCAAGTCCTTTTGTTGAGGATTGGAAAATATTGACCAGTAAATCTTCCTAGTAATGATAGACCATAACATGATAGATGTTCTTTTTTTGTGGTGTATTTATTTTAGTTATATTTTTTTTCAAGTATTTCTTCTTCTAATTAAAATTTGAAATGCTCTCTCCTTATAAATTATTTTTAAAACAACATAACAATTCAAAAGAATCATGTTGGGTGAAAAAGCTCCTTTTCATAAACCTTCTGATAACATCGCATAGTGTGAAATTATCTGAGAAGTAGATCATTTCCATAAACTTCATTCATGTTTTTATTACAATCTAAAACAACTCACAAAAACTTCACGCCCAAAATGCATGTGTTTTGGTTATAAATGCTTATGTGAAATGTGCGCATATATGTGCTCTGGTGATAATTTCCAGGCGAAATGTACAAATATATGCGCATATAATACAAATGGGTTAAGAAAAGAATGGTCGAGGATAAAGATCAGCTGGTCACTAATAAGTTTTTCAACTAATGTTCCCTTTATGGACCGAATCCCCAACCAACTTTCCCTTATAAAAGCTGTTGCAGTATGATTCAACAAATGAAAGATTAAAATCTCAGGTATTCAATTTTATTTGAGATAAATTGTAGCTTCGAGGATTAATTACTTAAAAACTAACAATTACCTAAAGAATAGTTATATTCATTATATATTTTTCTTTCCAGATAAGGAGGCTGAGACATACGGGGAGGAAAGTTGAAGAAAAATCTAATTTTTCAAAGTTCTTAGATGGAATGGACATTTTTAGGCCTCCTTTTGTCCAGAAGGCAGCAATAATATTTGTGATCCATTTAGGAGCAGTTGGCTCGTAAGTAGAATCCATAATAAAAATATATATATTTTATAATTAAACAAAAAAAATTTCCCTCATAAAATTAAAATCTACATTATAAAGTTTTTGAAAAATTTAAGATCAGAAAAAATAGAGTGAACTAAAGAGAGAAAAAGGTAAACAAAATTGAACAAAAACGTAATCAAGATTATAATAAGTGTACGAGTTGGAATTCTTAGACAAATATTTATTTACATAAAAGAAAAATACTATGGTTTACTTATACTTATTGAGGGTGATATTGCAAGTTATTATTGGAAAGAATCCATGGTTTATCTGTGGATACAAACTAAATTAAACAAACCCTGCTTCAGCAATCTTTACAATTATTCACAATAAATTCCCTTTAACACTTTCTTCTACATCAGGGATGAAAACTAACACTTTACTTGTCCCTAGCAGCAATATTTTCCCTTTCACAAATACAAAACTCTTATAATTTCCCTTGTATATCTCTCCAATGATGGGACTTTACCATTTGTACCATATATACCTCTGCTATCTGCACCTGTTCTGTGGAACTTTCTCAAGGCCACCAAACTAAAAAACCCTTTGGATGCTCTTCAAGTTCTTTGTCCATTTTATCCCCACTCTTACTTCCACCGTCTTCTTGGCTCACTTAGACTATTATATATTGTGTGGTCCACTTCAAAATTTAGTAATCATTTTTTTTTGGATAGGTATTCTGATAATTAATAATTTGAAAAAATTATTTATTTGTCGATTATTTTGTCAAATAAATAATATAGCAAATCTTAAGTTGATTTTTAATAAAGTTGGGTTAACTATATAATCCATGTATATTAGAATAACCAGTTTATAGCAATGTTACCTGCTGGTCTAGACTGTAACTAATACAGCCGCTGAAACCGTTATCACTTCCCACCAAAAAGAAGAGCTTCAGTTCGTTTCACCTTGGAACACCTACTTATTCAGTAAAATGTAAACAATTTTATAATGTTATATATAAACATATAAATAGTATTATAATTGTAAATATGTTGGCTTAATAAATAAAGTTTACCAAAAACAATATAATGAATCTCAAAAAAGTAAGTTCTTACAGGTGGTGCCTCTCACTGGCCTTTGTATTGTTAGTAGAATCAATACCCCACTGATGGTGCTGAAACAGTACCTTCTTGGGACACCAAATAAGACATTTAGTATATTCTTCCGACCTTATTTTTTATATGGAGAGTCTTATTTTACACTAGTTCCCTATTGGTCACCTCCTCTTTCCTCTATCTCCTTTCGTAGGACCCGGCGGCTAGCAACCCGCCTGGCCTACTTGCCCCCTTTTTATCTACAGGAATAGTACCCAGTAGAATGAAGTTACCTCCCTGTATGACCTGACAGCGGCTGGCTACTCTTGGACTTTTATTTGACTCCTTCTTGTATTCGTCTCCTTCGTACCTACAGGTATAGTACCATGCAGGACAAGGTTACTATCCTTAGAGAACTTACGGCCATCCTCCGTATGTCTCATTCTGTCTATTCACCTCCTAATCAACTACCTTGCCTTTATTGAACACGCATTACGCCTTCTGGTTTAGAGTACCTAACATTATAATCAATTGGAGTCAGATCTTACACAACCACTGCGACAAGTTCTTATGTATCTTTCAGTTTCTTGTAAATTAGATAATGAATTTATTTATTTATTTAATGTAATTTACATCTGTACAAAATAATAAATACAATAAGTAAATATGTAAATATGGAATGTTTCATTTATACTTAAAAATCTTGGGAAGGAACCATCCTTTGGTGATACTACATAATAAAAATTTCAAAATATGAAAATTACCTTTAACAAAACTTTTAGCATTTGAAGGTATAAAAACAAGAATAACAGACAGTTTGGTATGTCTAAATAAAATTGAAAATAATAATTAATGATAACAACAATGGAAGCTGAGTATTATTTGTAGTATAGAAAACATAATTTTAATGCTAGATACATAAATGATGAAAATCCTATTGAATTCATTCCGATACAGTTTAAGATTACAAGTGAACTTTTTTGATTTGAACTGTAAACCTTACCTGAAGGACATAATATGTGCTATGTGTTGTATTAAGGAGAATGAAAACATGCTTCATTTAGTATACAGGTGTTCTGTCTTAAAGTGAAACTGAAGAAAATATTGTAATAATCAAAAATTTATTAAAATAAAATGAATTGAAATTTTATATTTTTTAACTTAAATTCTCATATCTTAAAAGATAGCTTGGGTTCAAATTAAAAACTTTAATATTAAATAGATAATAGAATTTTATTTAAATTTTATTATATAAAAGACTCTTAATCCCAGAGCGGGTTTCTAGCCAATCAGAAACAGACACTTTTACTATTAACACTTAATTAAATTAATATCTCTTTTACTCATGTATTTAAATTTAGGTATAATAAAACTAACCAATTTCATAGACTCTTCTTTTATGATTTCCTCAATCAACAAAAAGTATTGGTCCTCTTACAGTTTTTTAGTTACTTCTCATCCATCGAAGTGTGTTGTTAGGCGATCCAAACAAAGAGTCCCTTTTTCTTCTTGGGTGACTCTTGGTTGTCCTCTTTTTTCAAGATATCCACCCTTGCTGGACAGAAATTGATGAGGACCTCCTCATCCTGGAAACATCATTTCCCAACCGCGCCCAAAAAAAAATGAATGCCAAAAACCAAAACCTGCCTGGATGTTCCATGTAAACATCGATTGTCGCACAACAGTTAGGGATATTTGCAAATGATTTACTTTCTGAATATTATTCTTTA